>NC_057862.1:186389061-186451561 GCF_019393635.1 Dromiciops gliroides
ATCAAGTTAAAAAGCCCTTGTTAGTGACAACAGTCATCACCACATGGAGAACAGTTTTATCCCACAACCTCATTGCAGGAAACCACAACTCCCCAGTAAGCTGAGGAAATGCATATTAGAAGTAGAATGATTAGCATTGCACCAGCGTAGTTCTGAACAGTGACATATTATGAATGTTTTCATAGAAAATGAGAGATGTTGTGGGGGGCACATTTTTTAATGGGATGGATTGGAGGCATTCTAAACAAAGGTAATAATCTTTTAATAAAAAATATGCTAGTAATGTAGTATGTCAGGTTTTAGTAGCACTTTATGAATAGTCAAAGCAAATCAATGGATACAATGAGTTTTACAACGAATCTTACAGAAGGAAAAGTAGTGCATACACCAAGGAGTTGTGGGTAGCAAGAAAATGAGATTGTCTTGCTGATTGGATGCAGACAAGCAATGAGTTATTCAAGAGCTCACAGTCAAACAAACTGCTTGTGGCGCTAGTACTTGTACCCAATTACCAATTCAGAGAGAAAATAAAAAGCAGTTTCAGTAGAGTCAGGGTGGGAAATCTCCAATTAGCACCAATTAGTGAAGTTGCTTCCTACAGCGGAATTCTGGGGATATAAGAAAAAAAAATAATCTCCCAGAATGCCTGGTGGAGGCATTTATTTACCAGGTGATGAAACTCCTTGAAGAATAACTTGGTGAGGATTTGAGCCTGTGGGATCTGAATACAGATATTAGTTGGAACTTGCCTGCTCGATTTGACTGGTCAATCATAGGCTGTACTATTCTTCTTCTGGCATTAATAAACCTGGAACAGAACAGAAGTGCATTCATCAGATTCTCTTTCTGGGCATTTTGAACACCTTTACATTAACACTGCAGCAGTTTCAATACAGTTGAGCATGTATTGGAAAGTATGGTTTGACCTTAAAGGCAATTTTCCCCCTAAGTGCTCAAAAATAGTTAACTGGTTCATCATCTCCCATCATTTCGCTAGCCAACGCCAAGCCAATTTGGTAGATAGCCTGGGAAAATAAAGTTCTAAATGGGAAGGAGAACTTCTGTTAAATTACAATTGTGCCTTTGCGTCTCAGAACAAGTAGGGACCTGGTTAAAGTTCACAGGCTGGAAGACTTCTCCTCCCTCCCTCCCCCCCCCCCCCCGTTTTCCTCCTCCCCCTCCTCAACTCCCCCATCTTTGGGAGATTCAGCTTTCCTTTGCAGCTGGCCATAAATGAGGACCAGGCTTTGCACTCTCTGCTTTCACAAGGTATTGTTAGGTCAGCAAAGCCATCAATTAGGCTGTCTGAAGTTTTATCACCAACACAGCAGCAATAAGTGCTGGCCCAGAAAGACTTCTGCTCTTCAGCAACTCCTGCAGTTTGAGCCTGTAAAGTCAGGGGTCATTTGGAGGTCAGTGCCAGTTGGGGGCGACCTTTTCAGCCAATGCTAGGACACCCAGGGCAGAGGATAAGGTAACTGCCAACCATAAACTGAGGCACCTTTCAACTCACCAGAAAGGGGGGGGGGTGCCTCAGGTACACATGTTTAATATTAGTCCCAAAGTAACTTTTAAAAATCAGGTAGTTGATGAATCACAGGAATGTTAGAGGAGAGAGTCAGTTAGTTACTTGGTTTAAAAAAAAAAAGAAGCCTGGCTCTAATTTTGTTGGCAACCCCCAAATAAGTGCCTACTTCATGTTACTTTAATGTTTAATAATGGCCATCAAATATTCATGTACAGACTGAAGTAGGATGATAAAAAGAATCCACTTTATTTCTCCAAACTTAATGAAAACAAAGCAATTTCTGCCATTTGCCAGGTATACTCATCCCTATACTTTTTAGAAATACGCAATGCCCAGCATGGAACTTACATACAGGATTCAATAACTCTGTGTTTTTAGCATGCATACGTGCTTGTGTGTGTTTGTGTGTGTGTAAGCATGCCCACACACTATGCCAGAATACTGTTAGGTAATGGCTTGCAAATAAAAATAACATAGAACAATAACAACTTTTAAGAGTTTCTTTCCCCTGCTTTCAAATCATGAGCACAAATCTGCCTTAATGAAGTTTGGCCTTTTGTTCCTCTCCTCTTCAGGAATCTTTTTTAAGCCATCATTGTCCCCCCACCACAACCCAAGTCTCCTGCTACTGCTATAGTCAAGAACTGAAAATTCAATTCTGCCTGACCTTATCCTCATACTTCTGCTGATTAGCCAGCAGAATCCCAGCATTCTTAGTTGAGCGGCAAGTAAGCACTAGGAGCTCCTACAAGGTTAAAGTCCATCACAGATGAGAAAAGACAGTACACATTTATTTGTTTATACCTGCAGTAAGCACTCTAGTGGGAATTCCGCTAGACAGATGCCTAAATGCTGCAAAGAACACCAAAGGGCTCTTTTGCATATGGTGTTTGTATCCAAAACAAAGCACTTCTTGATTCCTTAAGAAAGTATTGCTCAGTTGTCAAAAAAAAAAATGCCTTTGGATTAGCTAAAGGGAAGCTTCAGCGATACAAATTAAAAACAAAGAGAAAGTGCAATCTGCATCTCTCTCCTTTCCCTGGCTTATCTTCAGATATTGGTGGTGATTTCAACTCTCTGAAGGGATATCTGACATCTGACCCCATCACTTGGACTTCCAGCAAAGTTTTCCTTCTTCTAGACAAAGGGTCACTGATAGGAACTTAATTTCTCACCTTTTCCTAACACCTCTCTGGCAGTACCAACAGAGAACTGACCTGAACCTTTTGCATCCCAGCCACTTTTTATCAGCTAAAGTTAAGGCCAATAGAGATTATCAGAAAAGACAGATAAGAATGTTTTCTCTCCTCCTAGGAGCTTCTAATGGGCTATTCAGAAGGGCAAGATTTCACCTCTTTAAGGGCTACTACTTGCTAATCCTGGTTTTGTTTTTTCCTTTACTCCAACTCCTTGGATAAGACGAATGGCTATTTTTTCCCTTTTTAATTTCTCCCTTTTACTCTTTTATTATTTACATCTGGTAGTTGTTCCCTTATTTATGTCTCTTTCTCTCCAGTTCCCCAAAACACTCCCTCACTCACTGAACAGCAAGGCATCATGGTTCTTAGTTCTCAGCGGGAGAACTCCACACTGTCTTCAAACAAATAATTAAGGGGAAGGTTAAAGGTTCACTTAAAGGTCATTTCTTTGGATACTCCTCAGAATGTTTACATTAGTAAAAAAAAATGGGGGGCTGTTCAAAAGGTTTTTCAATGAGGTTTACACAACAATACAGAACATTAAAAAAGCATTCTGTGTCCTAGCAGGTCTTTATAGGCACACTGAACTTGGAAATGCCACTCCAGGATTACATTTTCAGTAAGTTACCATGGCATGGAGTTGATGTTCATTAGAAGTTATGGCAGTGGCTCTTGGGGGGGGGGCAGTTCAGCCCAGCTCTGCTGGGCAAATATGAACAGAAACCTCCAAAGTGTTTTGTCCGTAAGATAATTTTCAAAGGATGATGCTCTTGTCCAGTGATTCCATCTGGAATTTCCAAAATTGCTTCCCCGCCCAAAATGTGATATATTCCCATGGCCATTCTTGTCTAGATTCATAATTCTACCACTTTTCCAAGATGATATAGGATTTAAGGAAGAAACTATTGAGGTAGTTGAGGCTCTTGATCAAGGGATCACTTATAAATATTTCAGATGGTTTAAAAAATAAGCAATAATATGAATTGCTCATTAAAGGAAACTTTCATATTAAAAAAATCTCGATGTTGCCATGGGAGCCAGAATTCTTTCTACCAGAAAACACACTGAAATTTTCAGTACATCTAAATTATTTTTTCCTCCAAGCTAGGTCTGATTTTAATTTACTTAATATTGGTAAAAAAAAAAAAAAAGGAAATTTCTATCCATAATCATTTCATAGGACTATGCTAGTCAAGCAAACTTCTTCTTTTTTTCTCTTGTCTATTTAAAAGTAATTCTTTATATTTCAGCAAAAAAAGGACATTCTATTAGAGTGGTTTAGTGGTAATAGATGACTATCCATTTAGATTCCCAGTAAAATTTGTAGCTTCTAATGTGTAAACTATTGAACTTGAACCTTTGAAGGTCCAAGTTCCATTCACATGGAAAATTTCAACTTATTGGTTCAGAAACAAAAAGCTTATTTAAAGAAAGCTCAGAAGGTTTCTTGGACATTAAATGATTCTTACAAAATAACATTTTGATGAGTTAAGTGTAAATGAATCAGACACATATGGATTAAGTTATCCTTGAATTTCACACAGGTTTTACAAATAAGAAGAAGAGAGGGTCTTGGCAAAAACTTTTTGGATTTTGCCAAACCCAAAACATTTAAAAAATTGTTCAAGGCATCCAAAGAACCAAAATGCATCAGGCTTCACCCAACTTAAAAAAGAAAAGAAAAGAAAGACTCCCATCAATTATTGCCTATTAGATTGTTAATTTCTTCTTTATCCAATATTTAAAAACTAATTTTCTATATACATTCTATAATGTCATTATATAATGATTAAGTTGTGAGAATTTAATAGGCCTCCATCTTTTTTTTGGGGGGGGGAGGGTCAGGGCAATGAGGGTTAAGTGACTTGCCCAGGGTCACACAGCTAGTGTCAAGTGTCTAAGGCTGGATTTGAACTCAGATCCTTCTGAATCCAGGGTGGGTGCTTTATCCACTGCACCACCTAGCTGTCCCCAATAAGCCTCCATCACTAATATTACATCACTAAAATGTGGGGTTGTTTTTTTTTGGGGGGGGGCAGAGATACCTAAAACTAGGTATCAAACAGCTGCAAAATCATTTTGAGTTTTGTGTAGCTCGTGTGTGAAACTTTTTTTTTAAATGACTGCAAGTCTTAATACTCTGAGAGTCTTCAAGCCTGGAAGACATCCAGGTGACAGCACTTAGCCTTGCATTTTTCTTACAAAAGTCTTGAGACTTAGGACCCTGTGACTTTTAAAGGACTATACATTCTATTTGTGAGTACAGTACCTAAAAAATTAGTACCTTAACGTTATACTGTGTCCATTGCTTTGTATTGTCTCAGATCGGATTCCAAACATTTAGCTAAGGATACAAGATTGCAAACTTTTTTTTTTTAATTTTTGTTTTTTGTTTTTTTAGTGAGGCAATTGGGGTTAAGTGACTTGCCCAGGGTCACACAGCTAGTAAGTGTTAAGTGTCTGAGGCCGCATTTGAACTCAGGTCCTCCTGACTTCAGGGCCAGTGCTCTATCCACTGTGCCACCTAGCTGCCCTGATTGCAAACTTTTTATCTAAAATTCATGTAAACAGAAGATACTTCAATACAGGTGATGTTAAAAATACATTCAACTTTGATGTATAAGAAAACCTATTTCTTATAATATGACATTCTGAAAATAATACAACTCCTCTCTCATTATTTCCTGCAGAAGAAACAAATACGGTAAAATAAAATTTAAAAAACCCTGCTTATCATTGAGAATTGTCTTTTTTTTCCTGGAATATCTCCCAGAGACCAATATCCTCCTTAAAGGAGAACTAAACTTCATGGCTTTGTGCACTTTTCTGCAACTGAAATCTGACTACCTTGGTTTTTCTTTTAAATAATTTTTTTTTTACTCCAAAGCATATTTCAGACTGACAGAAGTAGGCTTGGGTGTCATTCCTCATTGTTGTTGAGTTTCTTTTCTTTTCTCTACACTCCTCCCCCCTCTTTTAAATGGCTGATAAATCCCTTCTTTCTGGTTCACTTACTTTATGCCACACCTGGTAACCAATTCCTCTAGGCAGCATTCCTTTTGTAAGAAAATGCAAGGCTAAGTGCTGTCACCTGGATGTCTTCCAGGCCTGAAGACTCTCAGAGTATTAAGACTTGCATTCATTTTCATTGGAAGGGCTAAGCAAATTGCTGTTGTTATTGAGTCATTTTAGTTGTTTTTTTTTTCCAGACATGTCCAACTCTTCATGACCCCATTTGGGATTTTCTTGGCAAAGATACAGGAGTAGTTTGTCATTTCCTTCTCTAGCTCATTTTACAGATGAGGTAACTGAGGCAGAGTTAAATGACTTGCCCATAGTCACACAACTACAAAGTGTCATAGGTAGGGCCTAAGTGTTGACTAGAAAAAGGACAAAAGATAAATCTGGGAGGTGGGGTGGGGTGAGGAAGAAGGTGTTGTAGGTAGCACAAAAATCTAGATCTTAAAATTTCACAAATTAAAAGCATCTCCACACTTACCTACTGCAAACATTCATGCACAGAGGTTTCATTTGCTAAACCTGAAATTGAAGGTTCCAGGAAAGATGTTTCAACCCTGTCAACAGTGAAAGTGTCTTTTCGTTTCTTTTTTTGCCCTCCCTCACACACACCCACATAGAGGTAATGCAGTTATTAAGTTTCCTCATTTTTTGACCCCAAGATCATAAGAAAGCAATTCTCTCCATGTTGTGATTCTGGCTAAGAGTGAGACTTTTCCAAAGAAGGCATTAAAATAACTACATCAGTTAAGCGAGTTTGATGATTTGGAATGAGTGCTCAGGCACATGAATGGCTGGCTATGTGTGCAAACCCATTTTACATCAATGACTAGACAGTGGGTCTTCTTAGTTGTAGATGTACACAGAAAGCATATGAATGGGAATTATATATGCCACCTAATGTTTTTTGCACAAACTTTAAATAGTTTCTATGAGTTTAGAGTGACAACTTAATCCAATATTAGATTTGTACATAAAACTCAACTTACACAACAATTCTGTTTTTCTTTTCAGAGTGGGGAACTCCCTCCACCAATACAAATCACAACCAGACTATGTTAGAGAGTAAATTCTGAGGAGTACACTGAGGATCCTGACTGCCTCAGGATCATGTAGGTATCTCCCTGCTCACAAGACCGGAGGAAATGAGTACATTTTGCTAGCCAATGTCACAAATAGTTTGCACATTTATAAATACATTCTCTTTAGGGGAATATCTACTAGAAAAGACTTCAGGCAAAATTGTGCAGAAGATGAAAAATGAGGGACCCAAAAAAGATCATCTTAAAGCTCCTTTACAGCTGACCATATCTTATTACTCTAAATGTGTATCCTTGGTTGCACCCAACCTGTTCCTTCAGTATTCTTTCCTGTTCATCTCATCTTCTCCTAAACTCCCAGTTCCTACAATGCCATTGAGATGCCTTGACTACCTGCTTTCTTCAACTGAATTATGTGACCATAGGCCCTGACTTCCTCAATAATGCCATGCGTCAGACTTTTCTGACTTTCTCCTAAATTCTCTCAAAATTTAACTTCCTCTTTTAAAAAAGAACTGTGTTCTCTCAGAGGGGACAGTTAACTGACCCAATAAGCAAACCCCTGATGACCGAACAAGCTACATGTGATGTGAGGCTGGTCACTTAGTCACTCTGGGGTTTAGGTTCCATCTCAGTAAAATAAGTGAGTCAGGTTAGGTGATCTCTGAGGTTCCTTCAATTGCTAAGATTTCATCCTGCTGATGAACCTTCAAGGCAACACATTATGCACATTTTGTTCACTGTGTCTGATGGCAGGAATTTCAAATACAGTGCCAGGTGGTCAGGGAGATATTCGGGGGAATGATAGACTTCTTATTGCCCTCATATTCTTATTGTATAGGCTGCCACCTAATCTGCCTATACACAGGGCCAGACTTGTTTGCTCAAATCAGATTTAATGTACATGCTTTCTATGTATCCTGAACTCCAAAACAATATTTTACTCACTTGCCCTGGGCCTAGAACAATTTATAACAACTTCATCCATTTTATTACATTGTTATGAACTTCCTGGGGGTAAAGCCAGATCGGTAAAGCATTGTTGGTAGGCTGATTCATTTGGGGGTACATATTCATCAGCCTTATATAACCAACCATGTGGCTTTTAGGGTGGGGGGAGGAACAAAAGATTTTGAGAATTTTCAAAGTAGATTTTTAAAATTACATTTTGCTTCTTTTAGAATACTAACAATAAACACTCTTACATGAATTTAATCACACCTGAAGACACAGTAACAAAACATCCTAGCTGATTATGATTTTGAAGCACTATTACTCTTTCAGAATGCCATCAGATTATTCATATGTAGTTATTTATCGTAAACCATAAATACAATCTTCTAGAGTTCCTCAAAACCCAAGGAGAAGAAACACAAATTCCTTAGCTTTTCACCACTAGGATCTATCACCTTCAAGATAAAATGCTAAGTCAACAGACATAAGATGTAGCATATTACCTCAAACCTGTACTTGATTTATTGCTGATGAGAATCACCTAGGAGCTGAATTACTTTGAAAGTTCTACTACTGATATTTAAATTCCAAGCTGGTATACCTGCCACTTATAAGAGGTTCTGAAAACGTTTTTTCCCAAATACCAAAGGCACATGGCAATTTTATTCTGGCCTATCAGCAGGAAAGGCCGTAAGCCATTTTCAAATGGATCCTTAATTCCCAAACCTGTTCATTTGTTTGGATACTCCAGACTGGATTTTTCAGCCACTTAAGTCACCTGACAGTCAGTTACAAACGTTTCTGGAGAGTTGCTATTAAGTTTTCGTCATTTACTAATTCGCCCTAAGAGGAGGGAATCCTGATGAATTTAGCATCTGTTTAACTTTTATGCTCACCTTTGATGGAAGTATTAATTCTCTATCCTACTTCTCAGTGGAAACTACCTAAGCATTAACTTGCCAGAAAAAAAAAATGCGCTGAGCTGTTTAGCAATTATGTATTAGATGTGTTTGAAGAGATCAAGGTGCACTCATATGCCCTGTGCTATGGATATATCTCTGATTAGCTTGTCATCCGCTCTGAAGAAGATGTAGGCTGATTCTCCTAGACTGTAGAGCAGGCCAGCTGTTAGCTGCCTGTCAAGCCCTCAAGTGGACAAGTAGTCCAGGAGCAAAAATGTCACTCCTTTGATCTGGCAAGGAGCAGCTGCTGATTTATAGAGTAGGACTTTGTTCTTCCGTTCTATTTTACTTTCTTTCCTAAGGCAGAACCACAAAATCCAGGAGAAAAAAAAAAGTGCCGTTCCCTGCAACATCAACAAGCTCTGACAACTGCAACAGGGTTTTTCTTGGCCCTAACAAAGCTCTCAGGCATCTCCTTTGACGCTCACCTTTTTCTCCCTCCTGCTCCTCCCCCCCCCCCTTTTGCAATGCGGTAGTTATTGTTTAATTCAGCTTCTGTAAATGGAATGGACTCTGGCCAGCAAGCCTGGGGCATAAACACACCTGTATGAAAGGAGCCTTATTGTAGCAACCATCTACGACCAAGATGCACATGAACTACCAGTTCCTGAGTTCAGAAAGAACACTCCATTTTTCCTGACAGCAAATTTTACCCTAAGTGAGCTGCTATTTTTGGAGCCACTGACCTATTCAATGACCATATTTCAGTGATTTTTCCCCCCTCCATTGTCATTAAAATATTTAAATTGAAGAGAAAAATAGTCTGGAAAAACTTGTCATTTAATAAACCCATTAAGTAATTTGATCTGTCTAATTCCTATATAATTTTCATTGTATGTAGTAAGAGTGGTATATTGGATACTGGGCTTGATGTTAGGGGAATCTGGGTTCCAGTCCTTCCTCTGGCATATTTGTGTGACTCTGAGGAAAACTCGAGTCCTTCCTCTGGCATATTTGTGTGACTCTGAGGAAAACTCTTGCCGCCTCTAAACAATTCTCTAAGCCTATGAGGCACAGATCAATTTTTGCTTTGCACCAGTGGACAGAGTACCCACACCAGAAGTCATTTTCTCACACTGATGAAATTAACATGTCTGTCCCCCAATAATAATTTTGATCATTTAAAAACTAAAAATAGGTATTAAAATACTTTAGCAAAAGTGACCCCAAAGTCATCCAGGCACTGGTCTCCATAATGCTGGTCTCATTATCACCAACTTACACTGACTCTTTGAATAACATTTGGGGAAATTACCAAATAAAGCACCCACATCTTCCTTGCTAAGAATTAATATGGCCTCATGCTCATTATCATATTCTGCTAGGTCAGTGAAGCTTTGTATGAAAGGTAGAAAATTATTTCTGTATGCTAGAAGATATGCTTCATGAATTTACTAGCCAGCATTTTTTAAATCAACCTATAACATTTTCATCAATTATTTTTCTACAACTTACCACTGGTATATATCAGTGATGAATGAATATCTAAAAAATAAGTAAGTAAATAAATCCTTTGAAAACACAAAACTGACTAAATCTTTTGGAGAAGGCAGGAAACCAGATGCCCTCTGGTCTAAAGATACAAAGAAGCAGAGGGTTCGAAGAAGACAATGAAGATCATCTAGTCCAACAGAGAGAAGAGGTGAGCCAGCCCCAGAATCATGGGGATCCTTGTAGTTATGGAATGGTAAAAAAATGAGGAGGCAGTGACAAGAAATGGTAAGAAAGGTAGGAAGAGAATGTTGAGGCCAGTGTCAGGTGAGCTAAGGAAGAAAAGAGCATCAATGATGAAGGGATAATCAATAATAACATATGCTAGCTACAGAAAGCAAATCAAGTTATCAAGTATCTATTAGCCACTTAACATGTACCAGGCACTGTCCTAACCACTAAAGAAACAAAGAAAGGCAAAACCACCTCCCATCCTGAAGGAAATCACCATCTAATGGGGAGAAGGGGAGAGAACACAAATAGTTATTTATAAACAGGATATATACAGAATAACTTAGAGGCAATCTCACAGGGAAGTCATCTTGTTCAGAGAAACATTACACAAGTGCACAATGGGGGCAGGTGTAGATAGATACTAGTTCATGAGGAAACAGAATTGATGAGGGGAGGTAGGGGCAGGAGGAGGTATAGTGGACTGTGAACTCAATATGAGTCAATAGAATGACACATTGGCCAAGAAAGCTACTGAGACTACAGGCTATAGTAAGATGTATGTTGTTCAAAATGAGTGAGCAGATATACCTGCTGTCTGCCCTGGTCATATTATATACGTAGTATTGTCATTAGTACTTGGCACCACACTTTAAGAGACACGTTGTGGTAGCTCTTAAATGCCAAGCCAAGGAGTTGAGATTTAATGTGATTCAAATACAGAGTCCCTGTAGACTCTTGAGTCACATAAAGAAAACTGTGCTTGAGGAAGATTATTTCATTAGTTTTATGACTGTAATGGGGATGAGGTGATGGTGGTCTGAGCAAAAGCTTAGAGTATGGAATTTTAAAGAAGCAGCAAAATCCCAAAGATGTGACAGGGATGTGAATTGGGTGATGAATTGACTAGGTGGGGGACAAAAAGAGATATGATAGTAAAAAGGGAAACAAAGCAATAAAACTGGACACCTGGAATGATGATAGCACAGTTAATGACAATGTAAAAATGAGGAAAGAATCTCTTCTTGGTGCTGAAGGGATGGGTTAAAAGAGGTTATTTTTCATTTTAAACTATTTCATCAACATATTAGGTTTCCCTCCACTAAGCCTCTTCATGGGACCATAGATCTAGGAATCCTTGAGGTCATTTTGTCTAATCTCTTCATTTTTTTCTCCCAATCTCTTCATTTCACAGATGAAGAAACTGAGATCCAAAGAGTCAAAGTGATTTTTTTTTTTTTAGGTAAGTAGCATATCTAAGCTAAGCTACAAACTCAGTACTCTTTCTACCACACCATGATGTCATTTGGATGATATACAGAACTAGAGAACAGTGAGAGAGGGGTTGGCGGTTGAATGTACAGATATAAACATAATCCTTTTAATGGATCAGAATATGACTCATTTATCTTTGTATCTCCCCCAGGGTCTACCTCAAGGCACTGCACATTGCAGAAACTTAATAAATTTTTGTTGAACAAATCAATAGATTTGGAGACTATCTCTTTCCTCTCTTTCTCCCTCCCAAATCATTTGTATTATGGGGCCATAACAGAAAGTATGGCCAGCTACCTATATCAAAAGAATGTTATTTCCTTTTCTTAAAGTATCCCTCATGAGGGTTCACAGTGGCTTAAAAATATACTCCCTGTGGTATATAACTTTCAATTTTCAGTAAAATCTTATTTTTAAAATGAAATATTTTTTGTTATGATATAATAGACACCAATAAATTCCCAGATAACCCTATTCTCAAAGTACATTCCCTCAAAATAGAGAAATGAAATCACCAAAGAGTGATTTTTTTTTTTTACTAATATTTCAGTAAGAAAGAAATCACAGCCTTATTTCTATTAGGTCTCATTTAATTTCTTTCGGTCCAGAGAATTTGTAGGCCTAATTTTTGGAGGCCTGTGGCCAATTTAAATATAGAAGGCCTAATTTGTGCTAATACATGATTACTTTCTTGTTTAATGGTGACTTAGATGAAAGGTTGTTTTTTTTATCACATATGTGAAAATTCTAATAGGACTGACTATGGACTTGTTAAACAATACCACAGGGTGATCAAGTTTTTTTTTTTTTAAGGGCAAGTTTTCTCTAGGTGGTGGTTACTAAATTAGAATAGAACTGATTTTTTTTAAAGGTTCCATTTAAAAAGAGACCCCCATTAGGTGTGATGGCTCCTAAACCGTTAATGTCCTTTAAAACCATATTTTACTTTTCAAATTGACTTTTATGGTGAAAAGGCTATCACTTCCCCTAAACTGGTGGTAAAACAAATGGTTCTGAAGTCCCAGTCCTTCAACTCAGGACAAACTAACACAGCATCAGCAGCCTAAAAGGCTTGGTGTGGTGGAGGGGGTATGCATGTGAATATCCCCCTATCCCTTTCATTTCCTCACTGGGTTCCTTTCTCTAAACCAGCAGGGGAGGTTAAAAAGATCAGATTGATGTTTCCCTGAAGTGTTTGGATGGGCTACGCTCTTATCTTTATTTCAGTCCTCCTGCTGGTTTAGAAGAAAGGATATAGCAGAAAAGAAGTGGGGAAGATTGGCAATACTCTGAGGACCCTTTCCTCAACCCTCCTGGTCTTTGCTAAGTTGTAGGTGGTTTACTAGTTTAAGAGACTGAGGTTTTTAACACTTTTTAAAAGAATAGCAAATAGAGAGGTTACCTGGTGTTAGCAAATTTGGGGGTTACTTTAACCAAAATGAAAAAAATAAACAAAACTGAGATTCATCACTCACATAAAATACAGATAGTTGTTACAGAAATTAGAAATTATTGGAAATGTAATACTATATATATATATATACATTTAGGACATTTCTACTAATTAGTCTTTAAAAAAATATGGGTAATGGAATTCAAATGTCACATAAACAGCTCATATAAGTATTTGATAGGGATGTCAGGAAGAGAGAAAATATCCATGAAAAGCATATTTAAATTCACTTAAAATTATCTACAGGCATACAGTATTATCTTAAAATTATCATTAACATCTAATTTAAATTGAAATTACTACTAAAATATATTCTGTTACTATTGGAAGAAAAAAAATCTATTCTTTAGCTATATAAGCTTTCATACAACAATGAGTAAGTAGATTAATTAAAATTAAGGAGAAAACTGAATAAAAAGTAAGGGTTTCCTCCTTTTAGTGATAAAAACATACTTTAAAAAAGTTTAAGGGAGGATGGTCAAGTAGTAAGTATACTACTCTTCCTGTAGAACACCCACAGATGTTATAGCCAGCCTTTCCAATATTATCACCCACAAAATTTTTATCATCATCATGATCATAAAAGGCATAAAATGTATCTTTATAAATCACAAGAGACCCAGCAAACCTGCAACATTGTCATATCAGCTTTAATCCTTAAAAAAATTAGCCTCACCAACATTTATATAGCTCTTAAAGATTTATAAAGATATATATATATATATATATATATATATATATATATATATATATATATATATATATATGTTCTCTTATTTGATCCTCCCAACAACCCTGTGATGTTGATGCTCCTATTATCACCCCCAGTTTACAAATGAGTAATTTTAGGTAGAGAGAGTCTCAAGTGACTTGCTCAGGGTCACAGGGCTACTAAGTATCTGAAGCAGGATTCAAACTTGAGTCCTCCTTCCTCCCAGGGGAAAACCTGGATAGGTCTGAAGGCAAAGACATTTACTGAGTGATGACCTTTGGATGAAGGAAGTTTGAGTGAAACTCAGAACCATATATGGGTATGGATGATTGAGTGTTCATGTGTAGGAAGACATATACTTAAGAAATCTGAACAGGTTTTTTCCCTGGGAAAAATGTAAGAAACGAAGGCCATTAAATTTCTACAGGTAACATATATGTATAACATACATATATAATGTATATTGCACATGACATCTATTGTATGTACATATCAGACACAGATTTTCAATTTATTGCTCTCCATGTTATATATATATATGTATATATACAGATACATGTACAGATGTGAATATGTAATACATATTTATATTTATCCTAGAAAGGTTATTAGCTTCAATTTATAGGGATTACTTCACTGCCATGACCCAGATTTTTGTTTGTTAACAACAAAGAATTATAACAGTGTAAATTAAATATTAAAGATGATAATCATTTTTCTAAAGTGAACAGGTCCTTCAAGGAATGGCAGTGTGTAATTTAAGATTCTAAATGTGGATTCTAATCTGTTCCCCCAGTTTTGGGGGAAACTGACTAAAATCACTGATAAAATGAGTTTAGAGTCAGAGGATGTAGTTTCAAATCTTACCTTTGTTAATTAGTGTGTGACCTTGGGCAAGTCACTTAAACTTTATTATTTTGTTTCCTTATTTAAAAAAAAGATAATGTCAGGGGCAGCTAGGTGGTGCAGTGGATAAAGCATTGGCCCTGGATTCAGGAGGACCTGAGTTCAAAGCCAACCTCACACTTGACACTTATTAGCTGTGTGACCCTGGGCAAGTCACTTAACCCCCATTGCCCCCCCCCCCAAAAAAAAAGATAACGTCAGATAACAATGTTTTAAGATTGGATAGTGGAAATGGTGATGGATTTAGACTTTGGAGCTGGGTTCAAAACCTGATTCTGCCACTTGCTAACTCTAATTCCTGAGGCCAGTCATTTATTCTTTCCATGGCCTCAGTGTCTTCATTGTAAAATGGCAGAGTTGGATTGTTGCCTAGACTAAATCTAGGATCCTGTCATCTCTAAATTCCTTCCTCTAAATCCTGTGTTGGTACTTAATTGCCATAGGCAGGATTCATGTTTGATTAACAATTAACATTAATTCTATGATTCTATGAATGTCCTGCATTTTCCCCTGGTCAAAAATTCCATTTTAATTCTTAAAATATAAGCCTCTTTAATGTTTTGGATCAAACTTAGTATTGTATTGAGCTATATGTATTGGTGCCCTCCTTTCTGAACTACCTTATAGTTAATCACTTCGTATTTTATTAATTCTTTTTATTTATTTTCTATAAATTTATTTATGTCCTTGTTTGTTTCTACTCCTGGTGAGTAGGTCGATTTCATTCATTGTATTTATAACTCCAGCACCTAGCATAGTACCCAGTACTTAATAAATGCTGATTGGTTAATATGATTTATTCTTTTGTCAAGTATTTATTTGAGACCTACTATGTGTAAAGCATTGTTTTAGGCCCTGTGGAAGATAAGAAGATGTTTCAGAGACAGGGCCAACATATTAGTCAAATTACTTAATGTGACTCATGGTGCATCTCAGTTAGAAATTGAATTAGAATTTTTAATTAATGCAAAATATACAGGCTATCTGGTTTGCCTGCTGAAGAATGTTTTTCTTTTTCTGTGAGCAGCAAAGTTGATTTGATAAGTTGATAAGTATTTGATGGATTATGCTAGAGGCATGTGTGGACAGTAGAAAGAAATGCCACAGACCCCTGAAATCATAGCCAAAGAGGTAAATGTGACATGTTAGACCAATATATGGGTTTTTTTTTTTGACATCGTCTTGGCAGTTTGACTTTTTTTTTCCAAGGAGGCCAAAAGGGAGGACTGGTGAGAACAGGAGCTTTTGTCAGGGGAGAGGTGAGCAAACTTGCAAAGTAAAAAAAAAGTTTGCTGTTTAGGCACACATATTGAAAGCAAGGCAGGTATTTGGATCCCTTATCTAGGCTGACAATTCCCCCACAGCTTTGATATCACCTGATTTCAAGGCCTTGAGACTTTCAGAGGGAACCAAATTCCATGGTGCTTATTTGAGCTTCTGATCTACCTTCTGATGTTCAGAAAGAAAGAGAAAAAGGTCCCTGCACCTCCTTGTCCTCTTTCTTTGTTGTATGGTTTGCTTTGTTTGTTTGAGTTTAAAACTGCCATTATGGGAAAGTGTTGCAAGTATAAATAATTTAGGAGATAACTCTGTGGGGACACCAGTTTGCCTGACTTTGTGCAGAAGCAGCTCATTTTGACTGTGAACAGCAGCATTCCAGAAGAGCAATTATGCAACATCAGTATGTCATGGATATTAACCAAGTATAGTAGAGAGAGACAGGAAAATAATTTTGTTGCTTATTTAATTAAATTTATTTGGTTTTTCCCAAGTAGATCCTCTGGTGTGCGATTTGCACAGCCACTTGGTTGTTGCTGCAGCTATTTTTGGGCATAGCCTTCAACCAGCGCCTTCTGTTTTAGACATCTCCCCTCGAGGTGTATAGATTCCAAAACACATTTATATTGGGGTGCAGTTTCCACACAGGAAGAGGTTGCCCATGAAAATGTGGCATTTCCCCCCCCCAGTGGTAATATAATCAGTTACAATATGTTAATATAACCAAGCGAACAAAAGATAAGTAAGTGGGTTAGACTCAAAGAGAGTCACCCACTACTTACTCCTGCTTAAAGGAAAGGAAAAGCTCATAATGGGGCTTCTTTGACTTTCACCCCCATCATTTTAAGAATTGCTTTGCCAATCCTTTGCAGCAAATAGTAATTTTAAGTGGACCAACACAGATCTCAGGTTGTTTGCACTCTATGGTAATGATAGAGTAGCTGCCCTCCCTGGAGTCAATAAGTCCAACAATTGAGTCATTTTTGCCTCCTGGGATTGAATCACTGCTGTTATCCTGAATGACAGGATTGCTTATAGAAATGGAGACCGTCACCAGGCTGACCTCATTCAGGGACCAGTGAGGTTCAGAGGGCAGGCAGGTACTGTTTAACACAGTAGTAAGTAAAAGCTGATTTTGCACTTGCAGACTCTATAAACAAAAAGGGAGAATTGTTGAAAAAAAGTGATTGAGGTATATTTGGATGTAAGCCTGATCTTTCTCTTGGCTCTTTCCCCTCCACAATTTCTCCCCATACCTGTTATAAGTCAACAAGAATTTAGGAAGCACCTTCATGTTCCAGGTGCTCCAGATGAAAAAGAAAAAAAATGTAACAGTCCCTGCCCTCAAGGAGTTTACATCCTGTTAGAGGGAGACAACATGTATATATACAAAATATGTGAAAAATAAATTCAAGGTAATTTGTCTGGAGTGGGAGGAAACATGAATAGCTAGGGGGATCAGGAAGAAGTTCATGTAGAAGATGGTACTTGAGTTGAACTTTGAAGGGAATTAGGAATCCTCAGAGGTAAAGGTAAGGAGGGAGTGTACATTCCAGTCAGGTGGTTGAGAGGGTCAGGAGAGCAGCAAGCAGAGAGACTAGAAATAGTAGGTAAGAAATAACGAGAAGCATAGTTTGGCTGGACTGAAGAGCTTTTGGAAAAATAGGTTGGAGCCAGGTTGTGAAGTGCCTGGAGTTTATACTTGGCTCTAGAGACAGTAGGGAGCCACTGGAGTTTGCTGAGTCAGTAAGTGACTCGATCAGACCTCCTATGTTTTTGAACAATCACACTAGCAGCTGTGTGGAGAGGATGGATTGGAGAGAGGAGAGGTCTGAAGCAAGGGAGATCAGTAAGGAGGCTTGTGCTATAGTGCAAGCTCTAGTTGATGAGAAACAGATCTAAGGTCGTATTTCTGTGAAGAAGAGATAAGGGAATGAATATTGGAGAAAAGACAGAGGTAGAATTGACAAGACTTGGCAACTAGTTAAATGCAGGTGAGGGAAAGGGAAGAGCTGAAGATTATTCAGAGGTTTTAAACTAGAAGATCCGAAAGATAGTGGTGTCCTTGACAACAATGGGGAAGGTTAAAATGGGGTTAGTTTGAGCGGAAAAAAAATGAGTTCTGTTTTAGATAGGACATCCAGTTTGGAATGTCACAAAAGGCAATTGGTGTTTGGGAATGGAACTTGGGAGAGAGACTAGGGCTGGATATATAGATCTGGGAATCGGCATAGTGATAATTAAACTCATAGGAACTGATGAGGCCATGAAGAGACAGTGTATGTGTAGAGGGAAGAAAAAAGGTCCTAGGGGCAGCTAGGTGGCACAGTGGATAAAGCACCGGCCCTGGAGTCAGGAGGACCTGAGTTCAAACCTGGCCTCAGACACTTGACACTCACTAGCTGTGTGACCCTGGGCAAGTCACTTAACCCCAATTGCCTCACCCCCCCCCCCAAAAAAAGGTCCCAGTACAAAACCTTGGAGTAAATTTAATGTTAGGGGGTGGAGTATGGATGCTGATCCAGAAAAAGAGATTGAGAAGAAAATGCCAGACAGACAGGTAGAGAATAAAATTCATAGAAGAGGAGAGTACTGATGAGGAAAAAGGTTGTTAACAGTATCAGATGTTCTAAAGAGATCAAAATTGAGAAAGGGCCACCTGATTTGAGAGCTAAGTGACCACTGGTAGTCTTGGAAAGAGCAGTTCCTGTTGAATAATGATGTCAGAAGCCAGAATGTAATGGGGGGAACTGAGTGAGAGCAGAGGATGCAGCAGAATTGAAGCATTGAGTATTTGTGTATGTATATATTAAAAACATGTATATATAATGTATATAATACATAATATATATGTATACATAATTATCATTCTTTAAAAGAGATAGTACAATGTTAAGTCTAAGTTATCAGTCCCTTGTTAGAGTTGTAGTACAATCCACTCCTACAACTATTTATTTATTAAGCACCTACTATGTATAAGGCATTGTATTAAATCCTGGGGATTCAAAGGAAAAACAAAAAAAGTACATTTTAAAAATGAAAGATATAGTTATTAAAAAGTTCACAAAATCGGGGGCAGCTAGATGGCACAATGGATAAAGCACCGGCCCTGGAGTCAGGAGGACCTGAGTTCAAATCCGGCCTCAGACACTTAACACTTACTAGCTGTGTGACCCTGGGCAAATCACTTAACCCCAATTGCCTCACTTAAAAAAAAAAAAAAGTTCACAAAATCCAGGGTTAGGAGGACTTTGTGGAGCTGCACTTGGGCTGACTTTGCTTTTAATTAAAAACTTGACTTGAAGGACCATAGGTGCAGGGTCTAGAAAAAAAAAAGTCACTTCCGGCAAAATAAAATCAGACTGTGGCCTGTCTTTTATGCTCATGGAATGGTGTTTATAGAGTTTACTTATTTGGGGTATATATTTCAGACTGAGCTTTCTTTTCACTGGGCTAGCTTTTCACTATATTGCATAAATGGGTTGATATCTGGTAGCATCATGGTGACCTGGAAGTATATTGGCTGACTACATTTGACTTTAGGTCAGTCATTACTATTTTATACTGTTTCTCTTCATGGAAACCATCTTCTTTGGTGGAATATAGGAAATAGAAAAAAAGAACTTGGCCCTGGTATAGACAGATGATGGACACAGAATAACACATATTGCATTTTCCCTTTTTTTGGGGGGGGGCAATGGGGGTTAAGTGACTTGCCCAGGGTCACACAGCTAGTAAGTGTCAAGTGTCTGAGGCTGGATTTGAACTCAGGTACTCCTGAATCCAGGACCAGTGCTTTATTCACTGCGCCATCTAGCCGTCCCACATATTGCATTTTGATAGACAATCTCTTGTCCATGTTCTCAGTTCTTCCATTATCACTGACACCTGGCCGTTGGAGTGGGTAGTGGCAGCAGAATGTTTTAGGAGCTTGTCGAACCTATAAAAATAACCTGTATTCCCTTCCATGGAAGCTTTCAGCAGCATTCTCTATCCCCAAAGAATTGAAAATGACCCCCTCAGACAGAGTGAAGGATTTGGCTAGGGGGTGCAGGAGGCAAAGAAGTAGAGGTAGAGGTTTAAGGATGCCAAGGTAGTAGGGTGAGATGTAATGGGGAAAAACAGGGTGTGTAGAGAGGACTCTAATGACATGAATATTAATAAACACTCAGAGAAAGTCAGAGTTGGTATGGATTTTAGAGAGAAATATACATTTGAATGAAATTTGATGTATTCTAAATATGACATATGGAACTTATAATGTGTTTTTTCAATCCGTCAATGTTATGGAATTAATCAGCAAAGAGAGAAGAAATTTGGTTAGGCTATACTTTCAAAAGTAGTTAGACAACCACAGAAAGGGGTTTCTCCTTCTTCTCCCCCCCCCCATTATTGTGCCAATGAATTTTACTCTCCTTTTTAATAAAGTTCGTAGTATAAACGGTTCAAAAGTCACTGAATAGACTTAGAGATTAACATCAAAAGTAGATGATGCCCTATAAAGCACTCCTATTGATGTGAATAGAAGTTGTCTATAGCTTGAAGCCAGTAATATTATATGGTCCTCAATTCCCAAATGTGACAGATTCACAAGAAACCTTAACCTTTATTTTTCCCACCCTTCTCCAACCGCATCAACAGGCTCTCTCTCAGTATACCAGTCAATTAACTAGGCATTAAAAAGAAACCACAAATCTATATCAGTAGCTCTATGGGAAAAAAAAGAAAGAAATGTGAAGTAAACACTTAATTACATTCTTGTAAACTCTCTAATCCAGGCAATTCTTGAGCCAAATAAGTTAGATGGTGGAAGAAGTTCAAACAAGATGGCTTTTAAACCTATAGCTCTTTTCTTTCTCTAAGCTTCCTATGATTTGTCTTTGCTTCTGCTTCAGAAATATGGGCTTTTAATTTTCCCTCACCTGGTAGCAAATCCAATAAGAATTGAAGCAAGTATGGGGAGCAGAGCATCATTGTGATTTACCTTGCTGTTGGTATAATAGAAAGAATACCCCTTGATCTGAGTTCTGGCTCTGACACTTATTGTGGGGCTGAATTTTTCTAAGCATTGGTTTTTATCATCTATAAAAAGAGATCATCATACAGTTTCACACAGGGTTGTTTTTGAAGAAAGTTCTTTGTGGACCTTAAGATACCATGTAAATTATTACAAAGCATTATTTTTGTGCTTCAGTATTTCAAGTTTTGAATATGAGAAACAGTATAGAAAAATGGATCGAGACCCAGCCTGGGAGTCAGGAAGAGCTGTGGTTACAGTCTCACTTCTGACAAATGCTCTCCCTGTGTGATCCTGGATGAGCTTGCTACTTAAACTCTCAGTGCCCCAGACAACTCTCTAAACCTTTAAAGTTCAGAGCATATTCCAGTCTGCATTGCTAAAAGGGGTTTTCTTACTGGAAGATCCCTATGCCAATGAAATCACAGGTCCTGTTCCCTAACCATAAATTCAAATATATGGTATTTTGTCAGTGTGGGTATTCTCACCATTTTAGATTACAGACCTCCTCTGCCTTAGTAGAGGTTCATTGTGTACTGCAATGACTAAGAAAATTCATCACCTAGTCACCAATTTTCTGATGTTGAGATGATGATTATGAATATAACTATAATATAGTTGTAATATGCTGTCTTCCAATTTATAAAAGGCCTGGATTTCAGTTTTTAGTTTCCAAGGCATTTTACTGTTTAGCTGGGATATGTGCTAGTATGCTTATTCGATTAACAATCCCCCCCCCCATTTATTATTAGGGGAATTTGGTGTCTTCTTGCCTTTCAGTGTTAGTGAAAACAATGGTTTGTATTTTTAAAGTAAAACATGGTACTTCTTAACAGCTTAGGTTTTGAGTTCCAAATAATTCTATAGCACCATAGGATCCTGGGATAGATGTTGAATTAGGTTCCTGACCTTATCCACCCCACATGCTGTAACTTCTCCAGAAGTTAGTCTGCTGGACTATTAGCTGTCTGTAATCCTATTCAGTCCTTGTCTCTCTAGTCATTGTACAAATAGGATGAGGAGGGTTATATAAATTGATTACAGTCATATGAACTGGGGGTATTAGAATAGTGATCATTGAAACTAAAATAACTTTCAGAAGTCACTAAAGTGGTCAATCAGTGAATCTCTGGACAGGATTCAGTTTTCTTGATGGGGACAGTGGGAATGTCAAAGAATTGAGCAGAAGCTTGAGTCAAACTGATTTAAAAAAAAATTTCCATCTGATATGAGGGATCTAATTCAAGCTTCTAGTTATTAGTGAAAAAATCTAGAAACTACAAAATTCATTCAGATTTTAGGTGCCAAGTTTTGATACTCATTAAGACTGTATATTCTTAGTATGTTTAGAATTTCCTAATTCCCCATAGCTAATAATAATAGGCAGCAACTACATAACGCTTTAAGATTTGTGAAGCACTTAATAAATATTATCTAATTTTGTCTTGGTAACAATCCTAGGAGGTAGGTGCTATTATTATCTCCACTTTACAGACGAGGAAAACTGATGCAGACAGAGGTTAAAGTGATTTGCTCAGGGTCACACAGTAAGTATCTGAAACTACATTTGAAGTCAGGTCTATCCACTGTACCACTTAGCCACCCAGTGTCATACTTTTGTACACATTAATCTTTATAATGTGCAAGGACACATGTAATGTAGGGGTGTGCTAGAGCCAGCTCAAAATGATACTTGAGAGCTGACTCTTAAATTTTCAGTGTGAGTTTTTATACCTTAAAAATCTGTAAACACTATAAATCATGGCATTATTTATTTATTTATTGGTTAATTGTCTAGACCTAAGAAAGAGATGGAGAAAATGTATACTACATATGTTCCTCTGCAAAATGCCCCACCCTGTCCCCCAGAGAGCTAGTTGTTAAACATTTACAAGCATACCCCTGATACAATGACTAATGAAAAAGGCAAAATACAGAAGGAAAGGGTTGAGAGAAAGGGAAGAATCAAGTTTGCTTTGAGAGAATGGGTAGTGATCAGGTTGTACACTCTTTCCATT
Organism: Dromiciops gliroides; assembly: GCF_019393635.1. Lineage (NCBI taxonomy): Eukaryota > Metazoa > Chordata > Mammalia > Microbiotheria > Microbiotheriidae > Dromiciops > Dromiciops gliroides. The sequence goes on from NC_057862.1 coordinate 186,412,084, forward strand.
TACCTGAGTTGCACCTCTTTCTGTCTACCTCCCCCTCCCCCCATTTATTCCCAGACCCAATCAGCTTTGAGAATATAAGCAATGTAAATATCCCCTTATTCCATGTGGAATGGTGGATGTGATGGCTAATGAGATATGAAGTTAGCTGGGGAAGAACCAAGATATCTTGCGTTTGAGAAGAGAGTTATCACGTAGAAAGGCAAAAATAATATCATGGAAAGAATGCTTTGAGTCAGGAATCCCGACTCTCTTAAACCCCAAGCTTAAATCGTGGCTTTGATACTTCTTAGCTGTGTGACCTTGGGCAAATCACTAAACCTCTCTGAGATTCCATTTAGTCAACTACAAAATGAGGATTAGACTATGGACTCAGAGATGCACTCTAAATATCTGAGGTTAAACCTAGCTCATTTGGGGGAAGATTGTCACTTTAGGCTGATGAACTTTTCACCCATAATTCTCAAAGATTATCACCCAAATTGTAGAGGTATTATGATCTGTGTCGGGAAAGAAGTATTTACACTTAGAAATTGCAGTTTCTGGATGGCTTGTCAAGTCCTGGGTTTGGTGGTTGCAAGAAAAAAAAAATGGGGCTCTATTGGGAGACTTAATGCTGATTCAGTATCTTGATGACCAATTCTGCCTGTGGGCTTTTTTAGGGCTATTTGCTCCACTTTCCTGGGAGCACTTCACTTAGGGCTTATGCCTGAAAAGCCCAGTGGAGTCCTCGGTAGAGAAGCCTTGCTTCCTTAGCTCTATGCGCTTGCTCAGTTTTAACTTCCCCTTTACCTGGAATTACCTGTCAGGCAGGAAAAACGTGTGCTGAAGATAAGGGGAGGGGCGTGGCAGATCTTTAGGCCACTGTTAGGGTATACACATTAATCAGCATCTCCAGGGTTGATTCAGCCTCACATTAGGCTTTTTTCACATATCAATTTGCTGGCAGGGACATCAGAGGAAAGACTAAAATAGTTTGGGGGCCCGGGGAAAGACAATTCCCTTTAAAAATTTAAATCAAGGATAATGAGTTTGGACAGGTGGGCAGAAGAAGCCCTGGTCAAAATAATAAGAAATGAATGAGATTGTTGTTTTTTTTTTAATTCTCAAAATAAAATCCCTGTTTGTCAAGCTTGGGCTAAATTTCTAATTCTTCAACACTGTCTGAGAATTAATAGAGGTCAACTTTCCTGCCTGACTTGACTTTGTATATTCAACTTGGCCATTAGAAATTCTGGATTAAGATGTTCTTTGCAACCTTTTGCATTCGTCAAAAAAAAAAAAAAAGACAACTGGACATTTTACTGTATTACATATTACTGTACTACAAACTACTCAAGGATGACCTGTTAGGGCATTAGCAATTCCTCAAGTTTCACGGTCAAAGGAAGCAAATTCTCATAGAAGACAAGTGAGAACTTGAAAAAAACAAGGGCAAATGGGAAAAGCCTATGAAATGATGACACTAATACACATAGAAATGTACACACTCTGAGGATGTTTTACACTCAAGCCAAATTCTAAGAGTGCAAATCTTCCCAAACTTGCCATCCTTCTATACTATCTACACATGTCCTTTCCTTACCTTCCCCTCCACTTATACTTTGGCTGAATAACAAAACAGATTTGTAAAAAGGTTATCTAAAGGAATCTTTTTTTAAAAAAGTTTTAATTTGAGCACAAATGAGGGATTGTTACACTAAAGAATGAATATAAATGCAATTAGAAGAGTTAAGTGGCAGCTAGGGGGCACAGTGGATAAAGCACCAAGTCAGGAGGACCTGACTTCAAATCTGGCCTCAGACACTTGACACTTACTAGCTGTGTGACCTTGGGCAAGTCACTTTACCCTCATTGCCCAGCCAAAAAAAGAAAGAAAAAAAAGAGTTAAGCAGATTTTTGGTAGATGTTAATCCCTTTAGTTTTTCCCTATAGAAAAACTGTAATTATCACCTGGTCCTAGTTCATAATGGTTTATTCCAATAATAACTCTAATCTCAATAGCAAAACATCAGTAAAAAGATCAGTTAATCAATAAATCAACAATCATACATTAAGCATCTATTATGTACCCAGCACTGTCAAGATAAGAATCAAATAACCCCTGCCTTCAAAGCGCTTACATTCTATTTAGATATATGAGTGTGTTAAGAAATCCTTAATAAAACACAGAAAATAAGTACCAATTGCATAGATCCATGTGGTTTTGTAATTTTATTTGCTTGATATTTTTTACTCAGAAGTACCTAATCTGAAATCTCTGGTAATTCAGAAGATGGAGATTCAAAATTCTTGAAAGTTGTGGACCAGCAGGTAAAGGAAAACTCCTAGATTCTATTCACAAATACTTCTGGGTGGGCGACAAAACATAAGTAGTCAAAAATTATATTTTCTATGTATTTTCTGTTATTCAATTTGAACCCTGAAGATTCAAATAAAATTCAGGAAATTATGTATTAACTAATGAAAAATATGTATAAAGATCTCCTGAAAGCAGTCCTTGAAGAATAAAGCTTCTTAACTACTTCAGATGAATTTTTTATGAGGTGTTTGCCTCAGTGACAGCTATGACCCAGACAGCTACAATGCAGGTGAAATATGTTTGACTTGAGGAACTCTGTGTACACTCTATGGATTATATCAATCACTGGATCAAAGTAAAAGTTGGGAGAATGGGGAAAAAATTATAAATGATCCATTCCAATAGAACATGAAACATAAACCTGTTCTCAAGACTGTCATTGTTTATTTGATATAATTAATTCTACCCTAGACTTTGTTTTTCTGATACATTATACCAGTGGTCTACACATTTTTAGAAAGCCCACCAATATCTATCTCTATCTCTGTCTCTGTCTCTCTCTCTCTCTCTATATATATATATACACACACATATATAAAATATATATTAATATGCTTGAGCATATACTGCCACTATATATTTATTTACATTATTTAATATATTAAAGTATTAATAAAATGGACAGTGTAAAACACTCCTAAATGTAAATTTTAAAAGGATGAACTAAAGATAAAATAATAGAAAATTCTAAGTCAATAGTGAGGCAAGGAGCGTGCTTTAAGAAATTTAATTTGATAATTGTGCAAAGGATGGATTGGAGAAGGGATAAATGACCAATTAATAGGGTATTGCAATAGTTGGGGTGAGAAGTGATGGAACTCCGAACTAGGATGTTAGCAGTGTGAGTAGAGAGAAGAGAGAAAGATGTGAAACAAGTTGTGGAAGTAGAAATAATATTTGGCAACTGAGTGGATACATGTGGTAAGTGAGAGTGAGGACCTGAAGATGAGGCACAGGTCCTGAACCTGGGTGAATAGAAGGATGGTGGCCTGGACAAAAATAGGGAAGTCCATAAGAGGAGTGGGTTTGGGGGAAAAGATAATGTGATGAGACCTGAGATGTGTGACATAGCTCATCCATGCCAGCTCATCCTGTGAGGTTCACTCAGGCCCACCAAAAATGAAGAGAGGGGAATGAAGACTCCAATTAATTGGTCACTGCCAAAGAATGCAAAGCTCCCCAAAAGGTGCCTGGTTCAGCTACCTGATTAGAAGGATGGTGGTAAGGATCTTAGGCTTTGGAGTAAGTTTTTGTTTTTCAATGCCACTGTTACTAAGGGACCTAGGGAGTGATAGGGTTATAATTGCCTGGAGGAGCCAATGCACAGTCTAGGAGGGAAGTCTAGGGAGGTAGAAGAATAGAGGAGCTCAGTAAGATAATGGTAGGTGAGGTTGTATTGGACACAAGTCCCAAGACTGGCTATATCAGGGCGAGTGGGAAGTGACCCATCTTCCAACCCCTCAATTGGCTGATCAAAGCCCCTATTAGAGAAACCTGTTTGTCTTAGATACTGTGCCATACCCAAATACTTTCTTTTCTTTTATTAAATTCTCAAATACTGTCAAGGAACTGCCCTTTCCCTTACATTAATATAGAAGAAAAAAACAACCAAGTAGTCTTCACAATTTCTTAGTCTCTCACTTTACCTTATGAGTTTGAAAGTTACTTTCTGCTTTTCTCTCAACCTCTCTCCTTTCTCCTGTCACAAATTGGGAAAGAATTTGGCAAACACAAAAGCATACCCCCAACCTTTTGATTTGTTCCCACAGCTCAGATATCAGTACCACTTAGCAATAGCTCTGAGAATGAAAAGCAATGGGAGGACCGGCATGCCAATGACCTCCCAGAATCATAGGGGAAAATGAAATTCAAGTTGTCACTGACACATAATCAGAGAACACAAAATTAAATACCAATGCAAAATGTACAGCAAGAGGACAAACAGTTACAGAAAAAGAAAAGAGCAAAAGGCAATATGGGAGAGGGGGGAGGTGGAATATCACTTTCCTCAGTGTTTTGTCTCTGTCTCTGTCTCTGTGTCTGACTGTCTTTCTTAAACACACACACACACACACACACACACACACACACCCCACACCTCAAAGCAGCCAATGGAATATCTTATGAGTGAGGGAATGGTTGTTCTAAGTTTTATCCTAAACGAAATCAACAAATAAGTACTCAAAAGGCATGTATAAATATACAACCAAAAAAGATCTTTTTTTTTTTCCTTTGGTAGATTTGGGCTATGCTATGCTAATGACAAGATAAAGAAAATAAAGTTATTCTTCCTTTAAGAAAATGGAAACATTTTTGAAAAAGTACCAAAGGTTTTTTTTTTTACCTGATTATACCTTTTCTCTAGATTTTCCTTATCCTCCTGAAAGTAGTATATTTTACTAGAGTCATTTTAAAAGGGCAGAAAGTTTATGACAAGATCCTATATCTTGAACTTGAATATCTCTCCTTTTCTGTATAAAGTTGAGTAACTCACTTTATGACCCCTCAGTTTTTCCCACCTGAGTTAGAAGGCTATTAAAGGGTTTCATCCACTTGTTTAAGTACTTAGGGGAAAAAGATTTCTGATATATATATATATATATATATGTATATATATTCCATTGTTATAATCTGGAATTACCACAAACTTCTACAAGAAGGAAAGCTACATGCAGGCTACTACCATGGCCACCACCATGAATTTGTATTGTGCCTAAATTGCAGGCACTGTGATGAGCCCTTCACAAACATTATCTCATTATTTGTTCCATTAATTTTTATATGTCTCCTTCTCTCCTCTCCCACAGTCACCACCCTGGCACACAGCCGAATTCCCTCAGCCTGGACTGTTGGTGCAGCCCTCTGGTTGGTCTCCCTGCCTCGTCTCTCTCCTCACTCCAATCCATTCTAGACTCAGCTCCTTACAGTACAGGTCTTCCTAGGTCACCTCTCCACCCCCCCCCCAACACTTAATAAACTCTAGTGACTCTCTATTTCAGGATCAAATGGAAAATGCTCTGTTTGGCATTTATGCAGCCGAACTGTTCTGGCTCTGGTACTATGGGCACTCCCTCTCTTGCCTCTGCTTTTTTACCAGCTTTTCTCCATGCCTCCTCCCTTCTACATCCTGGCTTTCCTGGCTTGCTTTTGTAGAAGGTCTCCCAAGAAGGTCCTTCTTGCCTCTCCCCACTACCTCTTATGAGAGTACCTTCGATTATACTGTGTGTTTGTACTATGGACATCGTTATTCACGTGCTCTCTCTTCCATTAGAACATGAGAACCTGGAGAGCAGGGACCATGGTTTGGTTTGATTTTGTTTGTTGGTCTCTCTTTATATCCCCAGCACTTAGCAGGGCACCTGATGCATGCTGAGCACTTACTTAAATGCTTGTTAACAGACTGATGGATTTATGAGTTTCTGGTCTCCTTACCCCCTCTGTGTCACAATTCTGGCCATGGCATTACAAGGGAAACAAGATATAGGGACAATGCAAAATATGTTTAGTTGCTGGAGGGCACAAAGGAAGACAGCTGTAATATTGAAACATGAATTAAACCCAGTGTACAGCAAAACAAGTATGAAAGGATAAAAGCATAGACGTTTGCCAACAAGTCAAGCCCTAGTTTATTCTTCCTTACTCTTCCTGATCGTATCTTTCCCTCAAATTTTCTTCATTCTTGTCTGTTTATTCTTGAATCTCACTTTTTTTTTTTTGGTGGGGCAAGGAGGGTTAAATGACTTGCTCAGGGTCACACAGCTAGTAAGTGTCAAGTGTCTGAGGCTGGAACTCAGGTCTTCCTGAACCCAGGGCTGGTGCTTTATCCACTGTGCCACCTAGCTGCTCCCTTGTCTGTTTATTCTGATGGGAAAACAAAACATGGGAGATGCTGTGGGTTTCATACCAACTCCAGCCACACTAAATGCAAGATTCCAAATGGTTAATATTTATGACCAACATCTATCCAATGGAAAAAGTAAAGCGATTATGACCCAGACTAACTGGTGCATTTCAAAGTCCTATCTCTGAACTGAATTAGCACGTCTTAAAAGCATTACTACATGGGGGCGGCTAGGTGTCGCAGTGGATAAAGCACTGGTCCTGGATTCAGGAGTTCCTGAGTTCAAATCCGGCCTCAGACACTTAACACTTACTAGCTGTGTGACCCTGGGCAAGTCACATAACCCTATTGCCCCGTTAAAAAAAAAAAAAAAGCATTACTACAATGACAATCCCCACTGAAACTGGGAGAGGCATTGCCATTACTTGCTGAAAAATTTCAGTGAAACCCAGCAGCATTTGTTAAAAGAAAACGCCATTAGAAGTCCGCTTCCACTTACACTCACCAAAGTGACTGGACTGAGGCCATAACACCTCATAGTGTTAGGTGTTGGGGGGAAGAGGGACACCAAACAAAATCCATCACAAAATCTTACTGCCCAATATAAAAGGGCCAGGTGAGTCCCAGTTCCCTGCCAAAATGCAAGCAGCACTGGTTTTGTTCACCTTGACAAACTCTCCAAGGAAATGCATAAACAGCAGAATGAAATGGCAACCCATGTTTTGCACAGGTTTGGCGGAAACATCTGTGGGAAAGGGGGCTTCAGAGAATTCAGTGAAACATAAGCAATGAGAAAACCTTTCTATCCTCTTCAATTACACCAAAATGGGAAAGGAGCATCATTTTCAAAGGAACAAATGTTACACAAGACATGCCCTTTTAAATCCTTTTTAAGGCTCTGTGACCTGTAAAACTATCTGCAATATCAGCAGGAGAAAGCCTTCTCCAGGACAAATGCTTATGTTTTATGTGCACTGTATTTGCTAATCATTAGTTCATAAGCAAGAGTAGATATACAGTGGGGCTATAAATAATGGCGGGAATGTAAAAGTGAATTGATCTGTCTGGCTATCTAGTAATAGTCCTGGCACAGGACCAGTCTTGAATGGCTGCCAACTACCACAGACCCAGCCAGTGATTTGTCTGGGGGTCTTGCCCTGTCAGGCAGAAAACAGTCTTAGAGCTGAACTCCCACAACTGTGAGCACCGCCTACAGTTCAACAATGAACATTTCCTGCAGGGTCCCCTTTCACCAAATTAGTCTAAAAATCACTTTTAAAATAAAAAAAAAAGGAAAGAAAGAAACAAGAAAGGAAGGAAAAGAAAAAAGAAAAAGAACAGCAAAATTACTCATACCCTAATATCTCAAGTTATGAGTTTACTGCAAGTCTTAAAAAACATTCCCCCTAAAAAAACCTTCAAAATCCCACATCTCTTCCTAACCTCAAATTGTAATGGAGGTCAATGTGAACTGAAACTTTATCCCAGAGGCTGTTAAATTTAACTATGTACACAAGCCACAAGTTTTAATTCATCTTTTGTAGCAAATTTGGTATTGATTTAGGGATGGGAGTTTGGGGAGGGCATTCTGTATGCTCAGTTTTAGGTATTTCAGAAACGAGGCAAAAATAAGTTCAATCATACAGAAGCCAAAAGGGGTGGGGTTCCCTGACAAAGAAATGGGGGTGGTTCTACAGCAAGTCTCAACAACCAAAAGTATTCTTGTATCTTCAATGCAAAGGGAGAGGGGAAAAACACCCCCCCAAAAAACCCCAAAACGTTGGTTTGATTTTCTTCTTTCCCTTAACCCCCTACCAATCCATGAATCTACCTCCCACCCACTTTGCTCCCCTCCTGAAGTCGGTTATGCTGATCCACTTACTGCATTGCTTGAACTAGTTTTCCCTGTGTATAAACACGGAAAGACAGCTCAGGCAGCAAACTCACCTCGGGATGCCTTGCAGGGATTCAGTAATGTGCCAGCCTGGCACTGTTTCTTGTATCCCTCAAGGCTGTCTCCCAATCTCTTTGTAAGACCAGCCCTGGCTCCAAAAAAAAAAAAAAAAGAAAGAAAGAAAAGAAAAGAAAAGAAGAAAGAAGAGAAAAGAAACGGAAAAGGAAAAAAAGGAAAGAAAAAAAGAAGGAAAAAAAAAGAGAGTCCCATCAAATGATGCAGCTCAGTTTCCTGTAAATCTGCATTTGCTAGGTGCTCTTGGAGTGAGTCAGATCAGGGTCTGCGTCTGGGTGTTTATTATACATGTATAATATCCATCTGAATATATAAACTGACATAGAAGGTTTGCATGGAGACAGAGAGGTGCACGGCGTAAATCAAGAAGTTGCTAATTATTTAAGAATTGGCAAGTTGCATTTCCTCAAAGTGATGCATGTTTATGGTTCAGAGACCACAGGATGGTGAGGCAGCTGCTTTGTTTGGGTATTTTTTCATTTCTTTTATTGAATTTCATAAATACCAACCAAATTCCAACAAAACTGATTTAGATTTCACCTCATCACTTAAAATATATTTTGTCGAGTACAGCCTGTGCAGTAATCCTCTGCTATACTTTAATTTGGTTTTAATTTTATAGGCCCTGTTTTAACTGCATATTTCCAGACCTTTATTTCCCTCACAGCTCTTAGCAAAATGGTAGCTCATAAACACAAGCTCTGCTGTATAGACTTTGCATTTCATCCCAAAGTATTTCCTTTTTTTATGGCCATGGTCTTTCCATCTTAGTGCTCTGAGCTTGGGTCACAAATCTCTCTGCTATTCCAGTGTGTGACATCTTCGCTCGTTTGCCGCTGCTCATTAACAAACAATACTGCTGTGAAATTGGTTTAATGACAAAGTAATAAAATTGCTATTCTGCTCACAGATTGCCTGAGGCACTTTGAGCTCCTACAAGGCTTACTGTGGGTGCCAAGATACATTAAGCTGCTTATTCGTAAAAACTGCATCATCCGTTTTTTTCACAGGTTTTTTCCTTTCCCTATCCAGCCCCTGCTTCTTTTTTATCTTCAAATAAAAAGATATATTTGCTTATGTTCTTCCAGGCTGTCAAATTTTTACTTTCATGCATATTTCTGGAAAATGAAAGTGTATTTCATTTCAATTTTTCCTAAAAGGTCACTCTGTCCCTACTGCAAGGTTGTTCCTAGGTGGAAAACCCTCCACATGCCACATTAAGGTAGTCTTATTTTTCACATATTATGTAAATGGGAGACAGGGTCATACAGACCTATTTTGGTAGAGCAAGAAATTGGAACTATTTATAGAACAGATTTACCTTTTTTTTTAAAGCACAGTTTGGAGAACACTTTTTCTCTTCATCTTAGAACCATTTTTTTTTTTGTACATGAAAACAACCTACACAACTCTAGTAGTCGCAACCCACATTAATATTTTATGAATAATAAAATATGTCTGCATTAAAGTAAAACCTTCGGCAGGCACCTGTTTTTCATAATGAATTAGGAATCCCGGTAAAGTCTCCTTGCCTCCCTCTCTCCCATTTGTGCAATGCTCATCCTGACCTGGAGATTTACTGCTGCCAGACAATGGTGAAATAACCCAATTGCTCTTTGACAGGTGGGCAGGTCTTGATAATTATTGCCAGACATCTTAACACTGCTCAGCTGATGTAAATAAACATACAAAGTCCCGATCAATATTGCTTTCCTACTTTTGCATTTCGAACACATATGCTGGCAATTTAACGTTGTTCTCTGGTCTACGGGGATGGGGAGCCCTGGGGAACCCGCCTTTAAGTATATCGTACATATACATCCACTCACACCCATCCCACATGTGACTCCATCAAAGAAGAAAAAAAAAAGAAAAATAGAGGCAAAGAGCTGGGATTCTCCAGGAGCTACCAGCCACCTTCTGGTACGGCTCTGTGAACTGAGCAAAATGGTCTTGGAACAGGGTTCCAGGATGAAGGTAGATGAAGCTCCTAAATGTAGTTGGGTTAAGCACACTATTCATACTAGACACATCAGGTCAAGGCCATCATGGTGTCTTTTCCTCTTGTCCATAGGCTTGGCATTCCAGACCATCTCATGAACTCTGGGCGCTTCCTTTTCTACGTGCATCTGAACTCATAAATCTCAGGAACTGTAGGTTTTTATTATGGCATCCAAAAGATTTTCAAAGCCTGCCAATCCTACTGAGAGGCTAACACCCCTGAAGATAAGGGAGCCCATGATAAGATACAAAGGGGGTCTGCTGTAAGGGAATGTAGAAACAAGCAGCATAAAGGAGCAGGGGAAAAACATTTCTATAGGGATACTAAGTGTTTGGGGGGGGGTGGGGAAACCAGGCCATAGAACCTGGAGTAAAGAAGAGGTAATTAAAAGGCTCTTATTAAAAGAGGGGTGGGAAGAAGATTCAGAAAAGAGGGAGGGAAAGAAGTGCTTAAAAATGATTTCTAGAATCATTCCAGTATAATAGATTGGAAGCAGAAATGTTAGCAATCTATTTATATTTCTCAACACCAGGCTATTTAAATGTCCTGCTTTCCAGTATTAGCACCTTAATGTAAACTTTGATTTTTTTTTTTTTACCTCTAGAGAGATATATAAGGGAAGAGTGGCAATGGAAATATTGGGGGATGGGGAGAGAAGCACTTAACATGTTTTTATATTTATAGTTCTAAATAATGTTGTCTAAGAATATCTTAAAAGTGATGCAATGTTACCTTAAAAGTCCCTAAACCTGAGGTTCTTAACCTGGGGTCTGTGAAATTAAAAAAATAATTTAAAAAACAACTATTTCAATACAATTAGTTTTCTTGATAATCCTATGTATTCTATTTTATGCATTTAAAAACTTGTTTCTAAGAAGCCCATAGACAGAGAAGGTTAGGGGTCTCTACTCTAAACCATATTTGCTCCTCTTATTCTCATGTTGTATGACTTTCATCACAAGCTTTTTCCCTGTTGACATTAAAAAATAATAATACATTTAAAAAGGGAAACATACGCAGATTTGGATATTCTTGTCAGATGTAGGCAACTCAAAGGTTGTAATTTGAGAAACTCTTAAAAGAAACATTTCCCCACATATTTAATAATAATAACAGAGATAAACAAAGGATTTCAAAAGTGTTGGGAACTCCTGATGAAGAAATTCCCTCTATCAATGCAAAGTAACAACTCTTTTGTAACTTGGAATTTGAGCAAGTTGCCTGGGGGATTGAGGCAGATGACTTGGCCAGAGTCATAATGTCAATAGAGATCAGAGAGATGACCCGGGTCTTCTGATTCCAAGGTCAGTTTTCTAACCCCTTTTCGATGTTGCCACAAACCCATAATGGAAGAAGGAAAACACCCACCAACCTTCTACAACAGTGTGTGACACTGCCTAAGATTTCCATTTTTATAACAGTTTTGCTTACTGCAAATTAATAGTTTAAGCTATGAAAGAACTGAATGATTTGCCTAGACCTGTGATGGGTTTCCCTTCCTTGGAGTTTTTCAAGTGGTAGGTAGCTGGATGACCACTTCTTGGATAAGTTATGGTAGAATTCCTTTGATGTACAGGTTGGATTAGATGGCATATGAGGAGCCTTCCAACCCTCAAATTCTGATTCTATATTCAATTTGGGTGCCTTTGTGATAATGTACTATAAAAAGTATAACATGGTTAGTAGCTTTTAAGTGTTTGTGTTTTGCATTTGTCTTAAAGAATAGGGACCAATTGTATCAGTAAAAGTTAATAGTGACAACTGTGGGGTGAACAACACCTGGATTTTAATTTGGTGCCACTGGTCAAGAATATTTATTCCTCACCCCCTGAGCACAGAGCAACCGCTGTGTGCAGAGTATTTCAAGAGACGGAAAAGAAATTGAAGATATCTGTTGAAATGAAGTGTTTGCACTAGATGACCTCTAAGGTCTCTACTCTAAATCCTATTATAGCATGATCCTACTCACACGCTTTATAATCTCGTTGGATTGTACACAACGTATTCACAAGAAACAATTTAGGATAACTTACTGAAGCAGTATGCAGATTCCTGTGAAAATATTTTAAAATAGCATTTGATCCCATTTTTATATAAACCTTCTAAAGCACTCTCAACAATGCTGAAGTAGAGAGGCACATATTACCAACTCCATTTTAAAGATAAGAAAACTGAGGTTGAAAGAGGTTAAGTGACTTGTCCAAGGTCACAAGGATAGTAAGTACAGATCTAAAATAGGAAGTCATTTTCTATAATGGGACAGTCTAGGGCTGTCTGCTACCCTCTGCTACCTCATCACTGACTATTCTTTGTAACTAGATGTAAGTCATTTTACTGCATTTTCCTAATCTGTTAAATGGGAAAAACATATGTGTGTACACACATATATGTTTTCTATCTGAGAAGGATTTTTATAAAGATTAATTGGGTAATATCTGTGAAGTGTTTTGAGCTATTTAAAGGAAAGGCTGTACATAATTACAGTCAACGTCTGATTAGCTCAGTTGGTAAGAAAGAGCCTGGCACTCAGGCAATCAATTTTTTTTTTCTATGAGAAAATGTGTTCTAAGTTCCAAACAGCTAACTTACAAACCTTTGGATCTCAACCTGTTTTTAAACTGGGGAGTTCTAAATCAGTGGATAATCCAAAATTAGTTCTATTTCACCCTAGAGAGCTGCTTATGATTTTTTTTTTGGCTGGGGGTTGGGGAGGTAGTTCCCTAGTTATGCTTTACTTAGGCAAATATTAGGATTAGTTTCTATTCCCTGAGCATACACAAATTGATAGTGGAGGTGTTGGCTCAGCAGAATGTTGGGTGTTCGGAGAAGCCAGGAGGGGATTACAGTTTTGCTGCAGACAATAGACAAAACAGATAATCCACAGAGATAAGTAGAGTTGATTGCACAAAGAATTGTTGTCATATTAAAGATCCAGAGGTTAGCACCAAATGCAATCCATTTGAATCACGGTAATGTTGTGAGATGTCACTGAGGTTGTTGAGTGCTTAATGATACTCAAGGTAAAGTACAGGGCAAGTGCTATTCTATTAGCACATAGCATGTACTTATGGTGGATGATATGCAAAACCAGATGTTAAAAGTCTTTCTTTTCTGCAATATCCTTTCACTTTTTAGTCTCCCCCTTCCTTTCATTTATCCTTGTTCATTTCAAAGATTATAGATAGCATACTCAAGAGGCAGTATGGAGAGGCATCACAGTCAGAAAAACCTGGGTTCCAGTCTTGCCTTGGCCATACGGTATCTGTGTGATCCTGGCTAGACATTTTATTTAGCCTCTTGGCATCCCCAAGCATCACTCGAGGGTTATACATTTAAATTTTATTTAAATATATATATATATATATATATACATATACATACACACACACACACACACACACACACATATATATAGGGGCAGCTAGGTGGCACAGTGGATAGAGCACTGGCTCTGAATTCAGGAACACGTGAGTTCAAATCTGGCCTTAGACACTTAACCCTTACGAACTATGTGACCCTAGGCAAGTCACTTAACCCCAATGGCCTCACCAAAAAAACAAAGAAACAAAAAACCCCCAAACAAACATATATATATATATGAATTTTCCTCACCTAAAATTCACTAAACCAATGAAATCACTGCTCTCTAGCTTTCTATTTTACTCACTTCCCTCCAAAAAAATCCCTAGATTTTCTAAAAAAGGAGCATTAACAATAATGTTCAATTTGTAATTGAAGTAATAAGAAAAGGAAGCCATAAATGATTGGGAAAACAGCAAGGATGCTAAGGAGAGAAGAAATCACCAAAATCCTAATTGGGTAAGAGGTCACTGACTTTGAATTGAATACATATATTTGCATGCAAAGGGCATTTACACACACATACATGTATATACATGCAGAAGGTTGTGCAGAGATTGGACTTGGGAAATTACACATAGCCTTCATAATGTCAAACAACTTGTGACTAAAAAAGCCCATCTCTTTAGCACCAATATTATTCTGGATATACAATAAGGAGGTGAATCATGGGAGAGCAAAATCTGGGTAAAATTCAAATGGCAAACACCAAGGTGGACTGCACTGTGTTGGCAAGGTAATTTATACATGAGAAGTGATGTAACAACATTCTTAAAGACAGATGTGACCAAAAAAAGATATCCTATGGAAGTGTAATTAGAATGAGAAAGAAAACTAGATGGACAGCCTGAGGGATATAGTGATATCCCTGAGATACTAAAAGAAAAAGAGGGAAGTACTAGGGTAAAGTGGAAAGAGCACTACATTTGAAATCCAATGGCCTAATTATGAATCCTGACTTTGTCATTGACTATATGTGAAACCTTGGGTAGTTCATCTCACTTCAATGGGCCTTAGTTTCCTCATCTGTAAAATGAGGATATGGGACTAGATGACCCATGGTGACCCTTCTATCTCTAGCTCTATTAATGTATGTACCTCCAGTGTTTTAGGTAGATCATTTATGTAAAATTCAAGGCTAAACATAGATAAGAAACACAAAGGAGAGGAAGGAGTTACAGGTCATGTTACAAACATACAAAAATACATACAATAAATATACACATGTAAAATATAAACATATAAACTGTACTGGTATAAATAGACGTATAAAATGTACACATGTAAAATATGCAAGTGAACCCAAATGCTATTTTATGGATATCACATTCTTTGCTCTTCCCATTGCCACCATTATGAAATCATGTGGTTCAAAAGTAGTCTGAGCTATCCAGCTGGTAAAATTGGCTTCCAAAATTGTTGTGGGTAAGTGGTTTCCTTCACACTCCCAACTATCCACAGTTTTTTACACTGGTTCTGCCCATTGTTAATGGCTGTGTTTAAAAAAACAACAACAACAAAAAAAACCCCAACATTTCTAGGAATTTTCCTTTGACTAGTTTTGATAGATTCTTCTACTTCATTCCAATAAGGGGGATATAACTCATTTTAGTTAAATTAATTGTCCTGAAGGACACTTAAATGATTAAAATTTGTCATCAGCCAAGAGAAAAAGGAAAGAGAAAACGGCTTCAAGTCATAGCAGCAGACTCAATATATCAGAAAGAAGAAAAACAGAGACAAGAAGTTGGAAAAAAATGTTATTTTGCATACAGTGTATAAATGTACACATACACACATATGTATATTTATATGTATTACCTTGGTGAATGATTCTCAATAACTGCTTTTAAGATCAGTTTCACTCTCAGAAAACATGAGTAAAGGATTTTTACTACAAAAGGGTTATTATTCTGTGTTCTTTTTCTATTAGAGACTCAAGTCATAGCTCAGCTTGGCTGTATTAATTAGCAAAAATATCTCCATAAGACAAAACAAAGCCCAAACCATTTTAACTTAATTACAACTGAAGATTATTTTAAATCAGGATGTATAGAGAGTAAATCAGAGATATGAAGAATAAATCAGAGAAGCGGTTGATAATAGTTGTATTTTTAACCCCCAGGAAGTACTGCCATTTTGTGCTGCTCTGTGTCATTCACCTACACATGTATGGCGACAGTGATAACTAGTAGAGTGCTACAGAAACCAGAAAAATGCATTTGGGGTTGGGCCTATGCATCACAGAACAGAATCAATCTTCCTAATTAACGGCAAATTAGCAATCCCAAAATGAGTGGGATCAACCTGTCTTTACTGGCCAAGAATCATGCTAAGTATATAGCTTCCTCTAAGTGCCTCTAAATTACATTAACGCCTGTATAAAGTAACATTCTTTTAATCTAATGCTACATTAGTGTCACTGTTCTCAAAGTTATTACACCGTTTAAAATTTCTGCAGATAGGTGGACAGATAGAAAGATAAACAAATTAGTAGATATGAAGACAAAACGATATTTCACAAAGCAGGGGTCTAAGTAGCTCACCAATCATGGCCAAGCTATAATAAGGGCCCTATTAACATTAGACTAACTGAAGAAGAAAAGTTTATGTTGAATTGTGAAATTACTTAAGGTAGTTGACGAATTGGCATTATTACCATGTAAAGTTTTTGTTTTGTTTTTTCAATTCGGTCATAAAAACAAACACAAAACGCAGTAAAGAGTTTATTTCAACCAAAGTAAGCTGCATGGCTAATGACTTGAATGGGATTTTACTCAAACTGATGCTCTCTTTGGGTTCTAGTACCCTATTCAATAACAGTAATACATCATAACACATCATACAAGGCAAAGGTACAACTCATATCCTGTGTAGGGCTACATCAGTCTATACATATGGATGGGAAAAGAACAAATATTTATTAAGTGTCCACCATGTGCAAGACTCTATGCTAAGCCTTTATAAATATTATTTCATTTGATCTTCACAATAACTCTGAATATCATTCCCATTTCGAAGTTGAGTAAACTGAGGCAGACAGAAATTGTGACCAGACCAGGGCCATAGACCTAGCAAATGTCTAAGGCTGCTTAGGACTTCATGACTCCAGGCCCACCACTTTACCCTCTGAACCACCTAGCTTCCTTTAGGTCAGAGTAACCAATCACAGCAATCATTGATCCTTGAAGAATTTATTTGTGGATATGTTTGAGTATGTATACATATATGTATTTTTGTAATTCTATCAGTGTGTAGAAACATTCCCTCAACCAATGCAGAGAAGTAACTTATCTATAACTTACAGACATAGGGCTCCAAGAAGTTAAACGATTTGAACATGGTAATAAATGCAGCCAGTATGAGTTAGGAGTAAAACTCGACACTGCCTTCCTTCTGAGTGTACTATACCTCACTATCTCCTGGTTCTTTTTTTTTTAGCAGCTTAAAATGGAATAAAATTACAAACATGTGAAATCTATTTTTTAAAATCAGGCAACTAATTTAAAATTTCACTTATACTAGAAGGAAGACAAGTAGTTCTATAAAGAGGAGATTACAAGAACAATATTTTATTAGTTAATTTTTTGAGGGTTAGTAGTCAATTTCCAAACTAATTTGATTATTTGATTAAAAGAAGTGAGAGCTGAGTAAAACATTGTGTGCAGGTTTAGATTTAGCAGTTGAAAAATGAGAAATGAAGGAATTCTCTGTCCAGTAAGTTTGTATTATAAAAGATGGAAAAATGAGCTCCCCACAGAGACCAAAAGGAGTGTGTGTGTGTGAGAAAGAGAGAGAGAGAGAGAGAGAGAGAGAGAGAGAGAGAGAGAGAGAGAGAGAGAGAACTAAGATCTCAAGAAAATCCCTATCTATATACAGTCACTACTTAGGCAATATGAATCTGCTAATTTTAGGTGCTGCTTACTATCTCTGTCCCTTCACTCTAAATTCAAGATAAACTTGTTTCAAGCATACTCTTAAAAATATAGGTTGGTCTGAGAGGTTTAGGATAGTTTGTCTTGCTCCCAAATTGATTCAGAAAGATATAGCCCCGTTTGGGTTCATATCCAAACTAGGGTAGACCAAGGCCAAGTCAGATGATTTGATTCCACTTTAGAGTGAAGCAAAACCCTTTTTCTAGGCCCAGAGCTATCCTGTTGTTTTAGGAATTCTTTGAACTTTAGAGGATTCAATTTTTGAATGGGTTTGACACTGGTGGGGATGGGTGGGTAAAAGGGCACTTTATCTCCGTACATATCTGTAGTCTTGGGCTGGACCCCAAATAGCTGCTAGGAATTGGAGGTAGGACACACAAAATATATCCTTTACCAAAATGCACTCCATTTTCCCCCAACATGCAGTCTTGCTTCTTTTACATACTTAGAGATGCCTAGGGTAAGAATAGGCAGTTTGGCACTCCATTCTTATAGGTTAGCACTATACTTAATGCCAACTATTCTTGCTATTATAAATGGCTCCAACAAGAAGGCCCAAATCCTCTGTTTATTTAGAAAAAGTCAAAGAGAAAGGCTTGTACCATATAAGTATTCTCATAGGAAAACAATACCTATATAGTTGTATAGTTTTGCTTTTAGGAGAAAATATCAGGAGGGGGGCTGATATTCTTTGTTTGACTCTATTCTGACTTGCCATTAAGACTACTGATACCTCAGTTTACTAATATGTAAAGGTATTCTAATAATAACCAGCTCATAAGTGTGTTATACAACTAGCAACTGTTTGTAAAGTACTCTTATAAAGGGTTCCATATAAGTGGTGATTACAATTAAATGACTGTCATTGTCACCTCTGCCTGATGTCAACCCTATCTCTAACATTTCTTTTATTTTTTATACTTCCTTTTCTCAATGTTAATAAAATATTTGGCAGCTGTGTATGTCACGTAAATGCACTAGTGCATAAAAGCTAACATTTTCTTTTAATTTTCACAATGTGCATGCTATTGGTAAAGAATATCGAAAGAAATACAATGCGTAAGTAGATTTTACACCACATTAGAGTTGTCCAATTTCTCATGTTTTAAATTTTTCTGCATGACTAGAGCCAGGAAGAAATGCATGCCAGCATAATTATATGAACAGTTGAAATTTAAACATATTGAAAAGGAGAAGAGAACATGTCCACCCATTTGGTTTTTTTCTTCTTTCCTCCTTAACAGTCCCAAAGATGAGTAATTTCTTTTCATAGAGGCAAGCTAAAAGCACAAAGCTTTAACATTCAAAGGCAGGGGGAAGGCGGGGGGGGGGGGGGGAGAAGGAAGAAGGAGCTTTTTTAAGTACTGTGCAAATCAATACACAAAAAAATCTCAAGATGATAGTTTAATTAAAATGTGCACAAGGCAATTCATCAGGCTCTTCCCTTGGTGTACTAGCCTCTGGAACCTGCCTTCTGCTTTCTGAGAGCTGATTTTTTTTAAAATTTAAACTCACAAGCATTTAAGATATCTTTCAACTGGCACCTTTCTACTTAACTAACATTCCTTGTTTTCCTTTAATAAACAAGAAATGGTACTGGCTTTGTAATGTTTGTTATGCTTCATGCTTTTTTCATCTCCTGTATGAGCTTTGCCTAGCATGAAACACTGACATAGAGTGAAATTTACCTGAGACCTAAAGCAACCCCCCCCACCAAAACAAAAAAAAACAAACAAAACTGCCAACTATAGTTGGTTACCAGTTTGTACCCAGTTGAATAAATGGCAATTTTATGCTACTAGTTACTTCAGTTTAAATGTTTAGAAATGCATATTTTAAAAATAAAAGAACTGCTCCCACACTGGTCAAAATAAGGGATCTGAATGGATTAAAATATATTGTCACTTGTTTCCAACAACTCAGTGGGAAGGTTAACACCATTCTATTCCCCTTAACACAGCTTTCTAGTTATACTCTTGCAGTTAGAAAAAATAAACCTACTGAACTCTGCTCCCTAATAGGTTGACTCTCATGACAATTGCTATGTTCAGTGACTAAATGGGGTCTCTGCAATGGCTTAGATTCCAGGGTCACAAATCCAATGTGGCTATAGCAGACAGTTTATGACATGCTCCCAATCTATTCTGGCTATTTAATTTTTAATGGTAGCTTTTGTTGTAGAATCATGGTCATCAAATGGACAATCCATTTAGTTACACCAAGGCTACAGAATTTGGTGCCGAGGCTGCAAATGGAAGCCTGTTACTTCGTCTCCTTCCTGAATGTCGTTTTCCTTTTCAGAAGTGGCTTCCCCAGGACCAAATCAGACGACAAAGTTTCTGCTCCAAGAGGGAGCATGACATGACAGAAAGTGTTGGACTAGATAAATACCATCTTAAGCAATAGGTCTTTTTTTTGGGGGGGGTCCCCCTAGGAATCAAAGCTCTAGGCCCCAGAGCATTTCCCTTTAAGGTCAGTTGCCGTTTACTTTGTATCTTGTATACAACTATTTATTTAGGATGTCTGCCTAATTAGAATGTAAGCTCCTCATGGGTAAGGGCTATTTTTGCTTTTCTTTGTATCTTTGTACATAGAAAATGCTTAATAAATGTTGGCCGATTGAATCCACCACTTGGATAACCTGTGACTGTGAACAAATCCCTTTATTTCTTTGGCTCTTAGTTTTCTCTTCTACCAAATGAGAGAGTTGGATTAGGTAACCTCTAAAGCCCCTTCTAGCTCTAAATCTATGAAAATTTAGATAAAGAGAAAATTTCTATAGACTTCTTGATATTACTCACAATTTTTTTAAAATAAATTTTTAGGCAAATTATATTTATTCCACTTAATAAAAGAGTTCCATAAGGTATGTTAACTTGAGGATAGGAAGAACTGTCATTCAACTTCTCAGTAACTCAGTTTTCATTACCTCCTGCTTTATATTAGGTTATCTGATAAGAACATGCAGTAGGCACTATGTCTTGGTGCAGTGGCCCTCCAAAAGTTTGCTTTGCCACACTCAAATGTCAAGGTTTTCTAGATGTGTCATGAAATAATCCCCATCTTCTGAGACTTCCTTGTTCCTTTGTCAAACATCAGCTGCTGTTTGCTGCCTGCCCTTTCCAGCTTGGCCTCTAGAAAAGTCACAAGAGTAGTTATATGAGAAGTACAAAAGTACCTCCTCCTTCCCCATGAGTCTTGGGGAAGCAAAGAAATAGACATTGAAGGAGTGAGGAAGGAGAAAGAAATGTAGAGGAATTGCAAAGACTGGGCATTGGTTCTGGAGGCCTGAACACCTAAGACCCCTGCTCTGTTGGAAGATTAAACCTTCAGTATGCCATGACTCCTCCTAGCAGAGGAGACTGTTGTGAGTCAAAACAAAACAAAACTTGAGAACCATTTCTTTAGTGCTACATTGGGAGGAGCCTCTACTTTTTTTTTTTTTAGCCTCTGCTCAAGCCACATCTAAGATACTTTTCCAGTGCTGTGATTTCTAAATTTTTTCTTGAATTAATCATACAATATCTTCAGGTTCCATTTCATTTTGCCAATTTGTTTCTTAAGCAAAAACCAATTTTCTCTTAAATTTTTAACCAATATTTCTTTCCTAGTACATCTAGATATATCACTACTACATGTATGGAAACAGGGTGTCCCAAAAGTTTTATCAGACAGTTTTAAGCTTTAATAGGCTCTGTAATGCACTAAGACTTTTGGGACATACACATATACACATATATACATGTACATACACCAGACATATGATTTCATCTGTGCAGGGAGTTCCCAGTGAAGAACTTCTACATAGACAAATCAACACCTTCTTCATAACTTATTGTCTTGGAGCATTGCCCTAGAGTATGGAGAATTTAAGTGACTTGCCTGGGGACACAAAGTCACAACATATCAGAGGAGACATTTGAACCCATATCTTCTAACCTCCAATCTATATTTTTCTAACTCTAAGGAAAGCTTATTATTGATTCCAGGGCAGCTTGGTGGCACAGTGGATAGAGTACTGGCCCTGAAGTTGGATTAGTCTGAGTTAAAATCTCATCTCAAGACACTTACTAGCCGCGTGACCCTGGGTGAGTCACTTAACCCCAATTCCTTAAACATCTGGGGCCATCTCCAGTCATCCTGATATATGTCTTGCCCCCGGACCCAGATGGCTCTGGAGGGGAGAGTGAGGTTGGTAACCCTGCACAGCCCTCCCTCACTTAAATCCAATTCACTGTAAGTCATGACATCAGGGTAATATCATGGTCCTCTTTGAGAATGAAGGACAAACAACAGTTATTGATTCCACCACTTTGTCTCTCTTGAATAAATATCTACTCAAACATTATCCTTTTTGGACTTTTGTGTGAGCTAGATCCCTATAAAGTAATAGAAGTGCTTTAGCTTGTGGGAAATAGATTGCCTTTACTTGGTCTTCAATCACTTAAAATTCAACAATAGTCAACTGAAGATCAAGCAAAGTGGGCCCCATATACAGATGAACTCAGTCTACTTTTCTGCCACCAATACTTAAAGACATAAAATAGCTTTAAGCCAGGAGATATTGTAAAGCATCTGTTTCTGGGAGTGGTATCTGGAAGTTAGAACTGTATTTTAGTGCAATGATTATCTCAATGGCTTTATGGCAATTCCCATTTAATTTTAATGAAATATTTCCTGGTTACAATTGTATGCTTTCATGAAATGAATCAAACCCACCTAGTACCCAATAGCAGCACTTGGTAGGCCTTTAATAAATGCTTTTTGGCTTGATTTGATTTGATTTAACCATTCTATTTTATTTGAATGCTTAGCCTAAAGTTAGGAGAAAATTTTATATACATTGCACCATTCATAAAATCGAGACTAGGTAGAATAAAAATGAAAAATTTGATCTAAAAAGATAATTGTTTCAGAAAAATGTTGAACTATTAAAAATAGAAATACTAAGAGTAAAATGACCATTTTATCCACACTTATAAGAGCTGGTTGCAAATAGCCATATTTTTGAAAGGATATAAAAATGATAATTAACAACAGGTAACATTTATATATAGTGCTTTAAGGTTTACAAAGTACTTTGCATATATTATCTTCAAATATTAATGACTCACTGATATATCACATTATAAACTTTGAAAAGCAGGGGTTTTTTTAAAACAACAATATATTTGTTCTAGGAACAAATAGCACAAACATAATTAAACCCAGATCTTTGGACTCTAAGCCTTGTGCTCTTCCCTTCCCACAATGACTATCTCTTAGGCATCATATCCTGTAGATACTGGTCCATGTGAAGGCATTCAGATGTGGAAGTAGCTAATGAAAGAATATCCACAGATGTAAAGAAGGCAAATTTACTTTGGTATCTTGAAGCAGTAGTATCACTTAGGGGGAGGGGAGAGCAAGGGGGAATAGAGAAGCAGATTCACAACTTAAAATGTATTCTGAAGTACAGTAAACAATATAGTGATAGAGTGAAAATGACTTGCAGATTTTAATTTTTAAATAGAACAGTTTTGTCCCATGCTAGTGACACCCCAGTTGTTCCCTTCAAAGAAAGCACAGGACTCTGTGCTTTTTGCAAATAAGCTAGTTTATTTTTACATGACCTAGAATTAGTCAATAAACTTTTACTAAGCTCTTGGTTAAGTGGTACAGTGGATAGAGTGCTGGGTATGGAGTCAGGAAGACTCATCTTCCTGAGTCAAATCTGGTCTCAGATACTTATTGCCTGTGGGAACATGGGGAAGTCACTTGTTCCTATTTGCCTCAGTTTCCTCCTCTGTAAAATGAGCTAGAGAAGGAAATGGCAATCAACTCCAGTATCTTTGCCAAGAAAACCCCAAATGGCATGATGAATTTGGACAAGACTGCAATGATTCAACAATAACAAAGTTCTCAGTATGTACCAAGTATTGTGCTTAGCTCCAAGATACAAAAGAAAGCAAAAAGACAATAATCCCTGCTCTCAAGGAGCTCACAGTCTAAAGGGGGAAATAACATTCAAACAAGTCTATACAAAGAAGCTATATTCAAGAGAAATCAGAGATAATCAACAGAGGGAAGGGACAAAAATTAAGGGGGATTGGAAAAGGCTTCTTGTAGGGAGAGCATTCTAGGCACAGTCAAAGAACATGCCTCTAATGGAGAGAGGTAGTGTCTTGTGTTAGGTAGGAACAGTATGGAAGCCAGTAACGTGTGTGTGTGTGTGTGTGTGTGTGTGTGTGTGTGTGTGTGTGTGTGTGTGTGTGTGTGTGTATATACGGGGAGATGGTGGTGGTAAAGACGTAAAAAGACGATAAAGGTAAAGGTTCTGGGAGAGGATAGGTTATGAAAGACTTGGTACACCAAAGAGAGGATATATATTTGATCCTGGAGGTGATAGATAGGAAGGCTCTGGAGTTCACTGATTTGGGGAATGGGGATGGGGATGACATAGTCAGGACCTGTGTTTAGAAAGATCATTTTGGCAGCTGAGCAAAGTGTGGCCTGGAGTGGGGAAGACACTTGTGGCAAGGAGACCAATCAGAAGGCTATTACAATAGTTTATAAGTGAGGTGATGGGAACCTCCCTGGGAGAAGAGGAAGAAAAGATATTTCTTGAAACAAGGATTCACCATGAAATGTTATATCCCTTACTATTTTAAACTATCAAAATCCAAATCCACACACCTATAAATCTTTGCTCCTTCCCTATCCAATTTTATCTTGCATGGATGGGAGATAAGGGAAAGAATATTATTCCTCTATCCATATTACCTGACTGCCTAACTACTTCATTGAAAAAAAAAGTCATTTTATTAACTTGGTGTAAGTTGTTTCCTCTCACCTTTCCAGTGACTCTTTCCAACTTGGCTCAGGAGAATAATTTAAAGCTATCTACTGAAGGCTTGTTCTACAGTAGTTCTACTGTTTTAGGAAGCTTCTGCATTAATTCCATGTGGCATACTCTCTTGGCAGGGTCACTCCATAGAATTTCCTAAAAGTTTACCCATTCTTAGGCTTCAGAGTGATTATTTTCACAAAGGCCTTCCTCTTGCCCTTCTCTATTTTACATATCTTTTTCTGTGGAAGCTCATCTTTTTCCAAAACCTTGTATTCCCAGAATTACTTTCCCCCCTCTCTTTGTACAATCCTAAAATAACTTCCTGTTGTCCCACCCCCCCAACCCTTCCTTCAACATATTTAATCAGTATCTTATTCTATCTATTGTAAAACATCTTCCCTAAAAAGCAGTAAGCCTACTCAACTATCCAGTTGTTATGGAAAGTCTCTCTAACTCTTTGTTCTCCCAAGCACAGAATCCCAGAATTATCAATAAGGCCTCTTTTACCATCCTCTCCTCACAGTGAACTAGGTGATAAATTATTCCATAGTTTCTGGACAATGTTACTAAGCTCTGTCCTTGGCCTACCATCTTAATAACCAAACCACTGCTTTGGTCTTTTTAGGTCAAACTACTATGACCATCTTCCAATAAATCTGAAATACAATTGCCAAAATAATTTCCCTTTCCTACCATTCTTTCCCTAAACTTATGGCTAGGGAGCCTAGAACTTTTAGAGCTTGGAAGGCAGCTTTGAGGTCATCTAGATCAGCTCTCCAGTTTTATAGATGAAGGAACTGAGACCCTGCAGTGTTAAACTATTCAAACAAAATGGTCACAGAGCTTGCACTAGATCATGGTTTTCCATTCCCTGGGTCCAGTGTCTTTCTAACACAACTGATTACCCTCCACAGAGACAATGAATTTCCTTGCTTTTTCCTCCAACCATTGTACTGTGTGTACTATTATATCTACCATCTCATGTCGCTGACCCAAATAAGCTTTTTCATTTTAACAAGAGATAGTTAATTTTCTCCCTGACCCCCAATTTTTCACCATTCTCTTTATATCTGAAACCTACTTTCACTCTCTATAGAAGCTAAAATTCTTCCTTCCTTAAAGATAACGTCAAATCTAAAACTTTAGTAAAATAGTGTTATGATATTCGCAATTTCATATATTCTCTTAATAACTTGTTAGTATTTCTACTTTGTTAAAAACACTGTGCTAGGCCCTGAGGAAGAGAGAACATTTTGATAAGAGATGGTCCCTGCCCTTGTAGACTTTGATCTAGTAGGAGGATATGCCATATTACATGATAAGTATAATGGAGTTATAAAATAAGGTGCTATAATAGTATGTGAGGTCTGAGGGGAAAAGGTCATCACTGAAAGACTTCCTGGATGAATTGAGATTTGAATTGGGATTTACAGGTTGAGCAGGCATTCAGGTGAAGAGGAAGGAAGATATTGAAGACTTTGGGAACAGCATGAGCAAAGGTAGAGGGAGAAAAGCATAGCATACAGAGATTAGAAAGATTGATTCAGTTTTCTTTATGTATAGATCACATCAAAGGGAGTAACACAGTGCTAGCAGGAAAAGCAGGTTGGGACCAAATTGTGGTGGATCTTGAATGACAAGCCAAGGACTTTGAATTTGAATCAGTAGACTAAATTTTTTGTGATAGTATGAAAGGACCAGATATGCACATAACAAAGCTCATTATGCCAGGCAATGTCGTTGTTGCTTTGTCCTCTGTTCTTAAAGGGGACCTGACATTGGGAGGTGATGTCATGACTTGCAGTGAACTGGATTTAAATGAGGCAGGGCTGTGCAAGGTCATCAACCTCATGCTCTCCTCTAGGACCATCTGGATTCACTGGCAAGAAATACATCAGGACAACTGGAGATGGCACAGATGTTTTGAGGCAATCCAGCTTAAGTAACTTGCCCAGGGTCACACAGCTAGTACTGTTAAGTGTCTGAGGTCTGATTTGAATTCAGATCCTCCTGACTCCAAGGGTTAGTGCTCTATCCACTGTGGCCACCTAGTTGCCCCTAGGCAATGTGAAGGGTGGATTGGTGGGTAAAGAAGGTGGAAGTGGGAAGAATTGTTTTGAGACTATTGTAATAGTCTATGTGGTTGTTAATGCTATGCACTAGGTTGGTGCCAGGGAAAGGTTTGGAGGTAAGAGATGATCTCGAAGAAGGATCAAACTGGCTGTGAGAGTTAAGGGAGAGGGATGGATAAAGATAATATCACCATTTTGGACATGGAAGACACAGTGAAAAGTGATGATGACACAAACACATATCCTAAGATTTCCCTAGCACAGAACTCTATCTTTCCTCACTTAAGGACTACACCCTTCCAAACTTCCCTATTTTAATCAAAGATGCCACAATCTTCCCAGTCATCTAAACTTGTGACCTAAGTGGTATCATTCTTGATTCCTCACTCCCTTTCACTCCATATAACCAATCCATTACAAACTCTTGTTTCTTAGCAAGATTCACATCTCCTATATAGTCCATGACTCTGCTCATCAGCCACAACTTGGGTTCAAGCCTTCATTCCATCCAAGCCTGTACTATTGCTATAGCCTACTAATGATTTCCCGACTAAGTCTCTCTCCACTTCAGTCCATCTTCCATTCAGCTACTAAAGTGATTTTTTAGTATGGTGAAGGTCAGATCATGTCACCCCACTGTTCAGTGAGTTCCAGTGGCTCCCTATTACTGCCAAGAACAAATATAAAGTCCTCAGGTGTTCAAAGTTCTTTATAACCTGGCCTGTTCCATCTTTTCAGCCTTATCACACCTTACCTCCCTGCCCCTCCCCCACAAACATATACTGTATGTTCTACTCACAACAGTCTACTTACCATTCTTTGAACATGATGCTCCAACTCCCAACTCTCTCTGCATTTGCATTGGCTGGCTGTCCCCTATACCTGGAACACCCTTTCTCCTCACCTCTATCACCTTTGTTTCCTTTAAGAATCTAGGCTCAAACCCCACCTTCTGCAGGAGGACATCTTGGTCTCCCCCTAGCTCCTACCCCCAATGTCTTTCTCTGTAAGATTAGTTTAATTTACTCTCTATATATTTTGCACATGTCTAGTTCTTTACAAATTGCCTCCCTCAATGTGAATTTCTAGATGGCAGGAAAGGTGGGTTTGGGGTTTTTTTTTGCCTTTATATTAAGCATTTAATGAATTCTGGTCTACTGACTGATTAGCACCTTCTCCTCTCTCTATTCTAGTATCTAACCTATCTGTGTGCCAAGTAAAATTGAAAAAAAAAGTCAATATGATTTCAGACAGTTATTCATCTTGGGCCCATAGCCAAAGGTCAAGGCTCAGTTCCAAAAGAGTGAGCCCAAGTATTATTCCATTGTTATATCTAGAACTGTCATTTTCCCTTTGGGCCCCTTTTTGCCTTTTCCTTAGGTAGTCATTCACTATTAATTCTATTATTAGACCACAGAAGAAGCTATACTGCTCAATAGGAATATTCCACAGAATGAAAGCTCTCTGGGCTGGGCAAGCTTTCCTATATAGGACAAAATACTGGTAATTTTCTTAATTTACCCAGTGAAAAGTGACTAGAGTTTGTAATACGTTAGCCCTAAATCCTTTTGGTAATAGAATCATAGAATCATAAAATGGTAGGGATAGAAGGAGCTTAGCAATCAGTCATGCAGTGCAAACACCTCATTTTACAAATGAGGAAACTGAGCATCAGTGTTGAAGTGTCTGACCCAAAGTCACAGAGCTAATTAAGGGTTGAATTTCAGATTCAGCTCTTTCCACTCTGTGTTGCCTTCTTCCCTGCTATCATACTTTTATATTATATATAATGGCCACATAGCCAGTGTGAGAATACCCTGACAACGTTACCTTAACCACAGTCTACACAGCACTATTCTCTGTTGTGGGACCAAAAGGATGAATTTTACCGATCTTCAGTGCTTAGAACTGGGACATTTTTTCAGTTCATGGGTTATGGCCCCATTTCCAGAAAAATCCATTGGAGCCTAATGTAACCCAGCAAATCTTTCAAATGAAATAGCCTTATGGGAGGCAGGTTGTCATTTTCTGACATGTTATTTAGGACTCAACTCAGGTTTCATTCTTTCTTCTTTCCATACTCATTCTCTTCCTGCCCCCCTCTCCCAACTCCCTCTCCATAAGAACCATTTTCTAATTAAGTAAAATGAAATTTGTAATGTTTAGAAGGGAGATATGACCTCCCTTGTGGGCCAGTCTCACTCTTCCCCATGCATCATTAAAAAAAAAAAAAGAGCTGGTTGCTGGGGTGGCTGGCTTTTTTTTTTTTAAATTGGCATCACTTTGTCTTTAGTGCAAACACACATGGCAATAATTTAGTGAACTCTAGTGTTCCTCTTGTGGCAAATTGATAGCATAATTTTATTATGAGTGGAACAATGACTTCTGGGAGAGGAAGGATTCTCCCAGAACTACACATAACTCGGTTGACTAAATGTAATACTTGGAGAAGGTAATGAAAACAGTGGCAAGGCTCAGCAAGGACTAGAACATTTCAGTTTCTAGCTCCTGTCAAAAGGCCACTCAATAAATCATACCTGAAGCTTATTTAATGTCAGGAGCCAGTAATCTGACAGAGTGCAATGGGGTGCTCACATCAGAAGAGGCATGCTGAGTCACATGATCCCTGGTCCCTGTACCCTGTAGGGTCATATAATCTGTCTATGGATTTTTAACAAGTTACTTATTATGCTCCCTTTGGTGCTAATTATTTTACATATCACTTGTTCCCAGTTTACTGACATTGCCTTAGTCACTTTATTACTAAAAAATTACTGGAAAGTCAATCTGTATTACTTTTCCTGTTCTGCTTCATAGGGAGTTTCTACATTACTCCTTTTTAAAACCTTCTTTCTCCAACCCTCCCCCGCCCCTCACTCTACCACATATAAGCACAAAAACACAGATGCTTTTGGAGCATTCCAGGGAAAGAATAAACCTCTAATACTTAGTCATACCAACAGTCATTGTCGCATACAGGCAAAGTGACCAGTATATGGTCACTCATAGATGAATTGATGTTCACAACTAACCCAGTTATAGAGAGTGAAGCTGGTATGATTACCCTATAACATGTTGTCTACTACCAACATTCTTCGATGAAGAAGCATGGGGGGAAATGTGTAAGAATACTCAAGTATCCTTCCAACTGCACTGGCACGTAGCAAAAATTGGAACCAATCCCAAACCTTTTAATAAATGACTTTAACAACATTTAATGCATCTCAACATATTATTTTGAATATTTTGTTCATCATACTACTGGAATAATAAACATTATAGTTCCTGGAAAAACATTTGACGTATACCAGATCTCATGTATGAAAGCAATATGACACTGGCATAATTTCATCAATAGTTACAAAAAAGAGAAAAAAGAAACCACCCAACATTTCAGGCTCAAAATGAGATCTTTCATCTTTGTCCAGTTCTATGATTTCACAGGTTTAGGGAACTCCTAGAAAGGAAACTTCCTCCACTAGTGCAGGTCTGCAAGTTTTCTTTGACTTGCAATCTCAGAGAATTGACCATGGCACTGAGAAGTGAAAAGACTTCTTCAGGGTAATGCAGCCAGTTCCTGTCAACCCTAGCTTCATGAAGCTTTCTGTCCACCCAATACACACTTTGCCTCTCCAAATTTAGAGATCACTTAATCTTTAAATTGCCAAAACATCACAAGAGGTGCTGAACAACCCCTAAGATGGTGATTTGTTTGTCATGTAAGGGAAAATGAATCCTTGAATACATTCTTCTCACCCAATGCTATTTTTGAAGAGTGACTCATTCTTTCCCCTAAGCCTTGAACTGAAACTATTAAGATTATTTGCATATAACACACACACACATATATATGTATATACATATATACATAACATATATTTCACCTGTGAGCTTTGAAACTGATTTGAATTCAGATCTTCAGAGGTAAAAGGCTTGGGCATTAATTCACTGTACCACCCCACTCCCTTAGTAATTGCTGCTAAAGTTTGTTACTTATCTTTGTTTCAAGGAAGTTTGCTACTCAAGAGGTCAACATTAAACAGACTGAAACCTCAGCTTGCAGTGGCTAATCGGAAAGATAAGTATATCTAGAAACACATGGTAAATTTCATATCTCTCAATGTTTACCTTCCAAGGCAAAAAAAAGGTGTGTGGCAGGGGATAGAGGATTGTGGGAGAGTGAAAAAAAAATTTCAACCTAAAAGTGCAGAAAAAAATGTGACTGGGAGTGAGAGGCAAGTTTATGCTGAATGAACAGTCAGCAACAATGATTATGAGTCATGTACAAAGAGCTGGGAAAAAATGTTTTCTTTTATAATCACAATAAAACAATGAATCAGGAAATAGAACTTGATAGCACAGAATATCTTAAACTTCACACACACACACACACACACACACACACACACACTGTGCTCTCCATGTTTCTCCTTTCCAAGTTTCTCCTATTTTGGGGGGGTGAGGGGGCAGTGAAGGGGGGAAGTAGCATTTCTCATTGTTCAGAGAATAAGGACTATACAATTCTCAGTATCAGGATTCCAGTTGAATTCCTGTGAAATTCAGCTACTGGTGTAAAACCTGAAATGCACATGCTTAAACTCCACCTAACACTATTCTTTGAATACAAAAAAGAACAGTACAAAACCCCCCTGCTCCAGATCCCAAGGTTAATAGGACTTAAATTTATTCATAACAGACCAGCTTTTCAAATTAGGCAATTCTCTGGGAGTATTCTCCTTAGAATGAAAATCTAGTCCAATGGCCAGACATATAATACTTGTATAGAACCTTTTTCCAGAAGGCCTTTGAACATAATACTATACAAATTCATATTTATAATGCTGTTGTGGTTTTCCCAAAAGATGAAGTTAGCAAAAAAAAAAAAATCAATGTTATACCAGTCTGGCAAAAAGATGGGATGAGAAAGTAGATTTTTGCTGTAACTACCAGTTTACTATGATGGAAATTCTTCTTGGGGGAAAAATATAGAGAAGATAATCAATACAAGATTGGTATTCCAGTCTCTTTTCTTTCCTTTCTCTGATTGGGCTCGAGCTCAGGGAATAATTCTGAACTTTAGAGTGGGAACATTATCAGTTTTCAATCTCTTTTCATCCTCTGCTTTTCAGAAATAAAATAGAAGGAGGTATTTTTGTTTTGTTTTATTGTATATTAGTATTCCCCACCCCCTTTATTTAAAGTGTGACTTCTTTATTCATCAGTTGTGACTTGGTCAGCGACACTTGTTAAATCAAGTGCTGCAGTAGTTTTCAATTATCAATAGCTATTATTTTAAAAAAAATATACATTTTTAAAGGAAGGAAAAGCAAAGAAAATGGTTTCAACATTTTACTAATTAAAAATACACACAACACCAAAAAGCAGACTTTATATGCTTATTATGTCCTTTAAGGAAATCGCTAAAAACATTATTTCTCAAACTATGGTATGCCAAAGGAGGGAGATAAAGAGGCTTACTTAAGCACATTTTGTCTCTCTTCCAAATTCCGCTCTAATGAAGTGCAGAAATAGGTAGAGACTTGTGCCTAACACACAATTTGTCTTTGGGGTTGATTGTCTTCCCCCATGAAAGGGAGAGGATTAATTCTGAAAATCTTTCAGCCTCAAAAGAAAAAGAGATCTCTACTTCTTTTTGACCAATTTCTTTCTATATTTAGAGATTTTGGAAAAGTGATGCTATGACATACAGTGTGGTGATAAAAAATTCTCTTCAAGAGAAATCTTACTTTACACATTTTCTGAATGGACCTTTTATTTCAATGGTTCATAAACTTGGTGAACTTTTTTTTTCAACAGCAACTGCAAGGCCCTCAAAAGTAGCAACATTTTAAAAATCCTTGATTCGTGTTCTAACCTAGCAAAGAAATATGCATCCTGAGATAATGCCGACAGCTTAGTATGAAAGCCATATTTTATTCTCCCTTTGCAGAGCGAAAGCAAAAAAAAAAAAAAAAAACCAAACCAAAAAATAAACAACACCCCTCCCCACCACAAAAGAGCTGGTACAATTGAATGTAAAGGGTTGTTGTACACCCATTCCCCTTTGAGTCCCCTCTCTGGCATCTCCTTCCTTCCTCCCCTCCTTTTGTTTACTACTTTTAAAAGAGTCTTGTGGTGGCTGAGCAGCTTGCCCAGGATTGGACTGAATCTCAATTTCTTGAAATAACACCACCTCCAACAGGGCACAAGTTTTCCATAAAAGCTGATCAGACAGAGATTAGAGGCACAAGCAGCCCAGGCATCAAAAATGTCTTCAGTTTTAAGGTCTAAGTGGAGACTCTATTAGATGGTCCCACATCTGAACCGAGAAAGGGTGATGATAGTGCTTCTTATTAAAAAGAAAGGAGTTGCAGAGCTGCAGCATGCAGCAGAGATACTGCTGTGCTTTGCCCAACCCCTGGATACAGATGCTCTAGACCTCAGAAGACCAGAACAAAATGAAATCCATTTAAATTTCAGGATAATTCTTCTGGTTAAACTTTAATCATGTGTGTTTTTCTTTCTCAGCCTCTGTTAAACTCTCTTCCCTACCCCCACTTTGTTTTCTATGGTGATCTCTGGGAAGTGGTAATATGGCCACTGATTCTGGGTTACTGTTAGGCTAAAGGAAGATACTGATGCCCTCTTACTGATACAAACTTATTTCTTCTCCCTCTGATTGACTGTTATAAAAGAAAACCACCAAAAGAAAATTCAGCAGATGCCCACTTGGAGCTAGTTGGGAAGGCACACCACGGCTACTGATTTTCCACCATAGGAAGCAATCCTGAAATTGAAGCAATGAAAAACATCCCACATCAAACACACCAAATTGTTGTTTAGAAGCACATTTCTTTGTGTCTGGTAATTCCCTGGTATTGGCAGTTTCAGTATGTTAAATGTTGACAGTGGCTTTAGCACTTTGTAAATTTGACTCTAGATTTAAATGGATTTTTCTTCAGAAACATAGATGTTACTTGGAAATAATCACTGAAGATGATGGCAGCTATGTGTTTAACAAATGACATCAAAAGAAAATGCTGTGCAGGGCAAGGATATTTAGTTCAATGAGCTTCTACCCTTTTGGTTTATCTCAACTCTACCTCCCTGGTTTATCACTACATCCTTCACTCCTTTCTCTCTTGAGATAAAAGTGTCCAGCTGTCTCTTAAACTCATTTAGATTACTTGCATCACTGGCCAATTATTCCATATGTTTACTACCATTTCAGTCAAAATTATTTTACCCAATACCCTGTTTACTCTCGATTTCCTAATTCTACAATGTGTTTCCCAGTGTTTGAAGTTCTTATTCTACTAGGAACAGATCATTTTGTTCCACACAGCCAAACCCCATTCATAACTTTTGAAAATTACTTTGCCATGACTTTTCTCTGTTGAAAATAAGCCTCCTCTATTACCAGTTATCCTACCAACATTAGGCTTAGAATCTGAAAGGGAAAGAGTATTGTTGTAGAGTCATCATCTCAGTGTTGGAGGCATATATTAGGCCACTTTCTTAATAAACAAAGATGTTGAGAGCTTTTTTGGGGGGCAGGGGGAAACTCCTACCTCAGCTAGAGAAATATTTTGGTCTTATTCTGATTTGAATCTAAGGTGACTAGTCATTCTTAATACCCCCTTGTATTTTCAGAATACTTTTTTAAAATCCCAAAGTATTTTCATACAGATATTCTGTATCTCTGTCTGCAGTTAGGTAGCTCAGAAGTTAGAGTCTTAGACCTAAAGTCAGGAAGACCTGAGTTCAAATGTGACCTAAGAAATTTGGGCTGTGAGAACCTGGACAAAGGACCTAAACTTCTTTTAGTCTCAGCTTCCTCATTTGTAAAATAGAGATGATAATTATACCCAGGGTTGTAGTAAAGATAAAATGAGGGGGCAGTTAGGTAGAGCATTGGATAAAGCACTGGTCCTGGATTCAGGAGGACCTGAGTTCAAATCTGACCTCAGACCCTTGACACTTACTAGCTGTGTGACCCTGGGCAAGTCACTTAACCCTCACTACCCCCCCCCAAACAAAGATAAAATGAAATAATATCTGTAAAGTGCTTTGCAAGTCTTAAAGTGTTAAACAAATGCTAGGTATTATTATTATTATTATTATAGTCTTTCTCATTCCGTTTTACTTACAGAAAACCCTTAGGCACTGAAAGAGATTTTCCCCAAGAAACAAAATCACACTTTTCTTGACTTTTGAAGTCATTGTTCTCTTAACTGAAAAAGCTCATACGCACACTTATATGCATACACACACACACATATATGCATATATATTTATATATAATAGAAAGGCCTATTTAGTAAAGGAATGTTTTCTGTGATGTTATTTTTACAAGCAGTTATGCTAGCTATTAGAGTTTGTGAGATCAGAAAAACCAGTACTCTAAGACTTAGAAAGAGGGTGGAGCAAACAGGATGTAGTTATTTAATATCATCTGTTTGACAGGTTTCACTAGGACATTTTTATCTAGTATACAAAGAAATTCTCTGAACCAACTCCAACTAGAGAATTCTTTGAAATTTTGCATATAGGGTTTTTTTTTTATTTTGGACTCTGGGGACAGCCTTCTTTCAAGAAAGCAAACTTTGTATTCCTGTCACCTATAGTATGCTGATAATTAACCATGTGGATTCTAATTTGTGTGCATGTTTGTATAGGATTATAATTATTGGCATTTAATTTTGATACATGAAATATGATAGGTTTTTCCTGTGTGTCTTCCCATTTAAAATTTTGTAAAATTGATGGTTTCTTTAAAAAAATGTGACTTCTGAAGAAAAGTACACAAGGAAATGGAAAATATTTGAATTTTTCATTGTTCACATTTGCTTTTCAATTCAAGACTATTGCACATGTTTTTGTACTGCCACCCCATCGGAAAAAAGAAACAGAAGTACAGTGACATAGCTCATGGCTACTGTCAGAGATCTATGGGGCATTTTCTAACAAATTACTCAAACAACCCTATGGTTTTTGTTTTTTTTTTGTCTTTTATCAATTTATTCCGATAAAGATATCTCACAGCATTATTGCTCCCAATTTTCCTAAAATATTTCCCAAGTCTACCATCCACAGCCATTTGAAGCCAGTTACTTCCTAGGGCTCTCTAATCCTACTGCCTTCACATCAAAGAACTACAGAAATGATCATCTAAGAAACTACAAAATCCTGTCTTTACTGGCACAGAAGCTATTCATGGCAAGTCATCCATACCTGAAAATTTTTCTTCTTAAGAATATCTATTTTCTAGGCAGCTAGGTGGCACAGTGGATAAAGCACTAACCCTGGATTCAGGAGGACCTGAGTTCAAATTCGGCCTCAGACACTTTGGTCTAATTATAATGACCAGAAATTACTAGGTTACCTTTTCATTTCTACAAGTCAAGTCTCAACTATTAGCATAATTAATAAGAGTAATACTAATCCACTAATTACCTACCCTGATGCCTTCCTCTGATGCTCACCCAGGCTAGGCCAGGTAAGCAGATTCTCTGATAAATCTTACCAAGCTAGAGAAACTTCAAGTAACAACCCAGTGATGGATTGTATAGTTTTTGTACAAATACCTGTTCAGAGAATTTTATTATAAGAAGGTTGACCACCAGGTGAGGATTTTTGATTATAGTAACTCATGAAACCATTTAAGACATGTAGGGATTTCAGTCTACATCAGTGGAAGAAATAGCTGAATTGATGAAATGAGAGTTCCTTTTAAGTATTGACCCAATAAAAAGAATAGTAGTCAACTCCTATTAGTAGCAGAACTGTCAATAACAATATAGATGAATAATATGGACAAACAAGACTGTCTTTTTCCTTTCAAATTTCCCATTTCTGCTGAGAACCACAGTCCTATCAATCACCCATACTCTAAATGCTTAAGTTAATTTTGATTATTCTACTTTCCTTCTCCCACATGTCCAATAAGCCACCAAGACCTGACAATTTCACTCTCATCTCATCCTTCCCTTTACATGGCAACCCTATTCATACTGGTACCATTTCAGGTTGGAGCCTCATTCTCTCACATCTGGACTACTGTAAATGCTTCTTAGAAACTTTCCCTGCCTCCAGTGTCGTCCCTCTCCAATCAAGCCTTCATATAGCTGACAAAACAATGGTACAAACAAGGTTCCCTAAGGCACAAGGCCAACTATATCACTTCCAGCCTCAGTAACTATGAAGGCTCTCTCCTGAAAAGAGGATAAAATGACTTCACACCTGACATTTAAGGACTGCCATAGTATAAATCTCACTTGCATTCCTTACCTTATTTTATACCATTTCTCTCCATACTCTCCATTCCATATTCCAGCCAAATTAGAATATAACTTCTGTCATCTCATCCTGCCCCCTACCTCTCTGGCTACCATGAATTTATGCAGGCTGTCCCTTTTGCCTGGGGGACACTCCTAATCTCCAGCTATTGAAATCCTTCTCTTTCTTCAAGGACCAATTTAGGCACAACTTTCTCCATGTAGCCTTTTTTGATCTCCACAACTGAAAGTGATCCATCTCTCTTGTGTTTTTTTTTTTTTTGAGGGGGTACTTTGTTTGGAACTCTCATTTGCCCTTATTACACTCTAATCTTGTAACATACTTATTGTGTAATCTACCCACTCCCTCCTCCTTCCCCTCAATCATGCAATTAGGTAATAATCTCCTTGAGAACAGAAGCTATGTTATTGTTATCGAGTTTTATTTAAAAAAAAAAACTTCTGAAGGTCTTCCTCATACTTGGTACTTAATTATGTTTGCTGAGTTGATTTTCTCTCTCTCATTGCCTGATTTTTAGCTATGTCATAGCTGAGTTGAATCTTTACCAAAAGGAGGCATAGGAAGCCATTCTGCTTCCTTATTATTATAAAAAGTATAATTGCTTCTGTGCTGGAGAATAAAATTCAGTTTGGGGATTTCAGTTGTCCGCACTTATCTGTACTATCCAAAATTGCTGAGAGTTGATTATAGGAAGAAAGGGCTTTTTTTTTTTAAAGATCCTTTTCCTTTAATCTATTTTCTAATTGGTTGTATTACCAATTTATACTCACTGCCTATGGCAACTATGCTGGAAAAACCCATTAGGATTACTTAACATTGGCTGATAAGTTAAAATACATTTTTCCTCTCTTAATTATCATTTAAACTTCCTATTGCTTATTTGTTTCTAAGTTCATGATTACAAATTGATCTTTAACAGTCTTTCTCTCATTGCTTATTGCCATAATCTAGTGCTTATTGTCATGTTCTATTGCTTATGGCTGTAGATGTTACTTTCTATCACTACTTAGCCACCTTGACATTGTTTGACCTTTATATCTTAAGAGATAAATGGGAATCTAGGAATTGGAACTGAAAGAGTGAATCTTTTATAAGCTCCATATATTATTATTTTTATTACTATTACTACTATGACTAATAATAATTCCCCCCCCCCCACACACACACCTCCAATCCATTAGTTTAGAAAACTTGTCTCTGAGACCTTCCACCCTTAATTAATCTTTGGCATTAAAGGAATGGTAACTATTTCTATAGAAATTCCAACTGATTAAGTTTTATACAAAGAATAGGATTAAAACTCTGATCCATTGCATGTAACTTTCAGACCCAACCAGAAGATTCATTTAAAATTCTCCTCTCCTCTCCTCTCCTCCTCTCCTCTTTTCTCCTCTCCTCCTCTTCCCTCACTCCCCACCAAAACTCCCTGATAAAATGATCAATTAGCCTTTGTTTGAGTGCTTTGAGGGATGGGAGCAAGACCCAAAGTTGCTAATGTTTTTTATTTTTATTTTCAATTCCTCACAACCACCCTGTTATAAATTAGTGTTCTACATTAATTTCCATGCTACATTTTAGAGAAGACATGACTTTCCACTGCCTCATTGTTATTTGATACTGTTTCATATGTAATGATGATAATGCTGTTATCATTAAACTTAGTGTCCATTATAAAAATTTTGGATTTGGAGATAGTGTTATGGAATTTTTCAGGGCAGAGTAGAAAAATTAGGGAGTTTTCAATTTGCTACAGAAATCTAGTTGTTTGAATGTTTATTACTCATTATGAAAAGGATAACCCATGCTCTCATAACTCTTGGAAATCTGTGACAAATATTACTCAAAGCAAAGAAGTATTATGCTTCTTTGAGTTATACAAAACCTAAAAGATCATGTTAAAAAGGTGGTTTCAGACAGTAGGAGTGTCCTTCTCAAATTCCAACAGTTAGACTAGCTGTCTAACTGGGAACATGCCACTTTTTGGCTAAGCTTTGACTAAGGACCAAATGGATACTAAAAATCAATTATTCCTCTCAAATACAATGACTACATGAAAAGTTCAGATAGTGAATGTAATAGAATAGGACTCCGCCCCCCCCCCCAAAAAAGCAAAAAGCACTTAATTCTTCCTTTTAGCAAAATAGAAACTTACTGGGAGATATCCCTATAGAAGCATTTCATTTCCTCTTTTTACACAGCTCATCCTAACCTCCTCCCCACTGGCTAAAACTTGACAGATGGGATGGGTCTGAAGCAAGTTCATCATGATCATGCAGCAAATTTACATTTTCTCAATTATAGTTTGGTAAACAACATGTCATAAAATAAGGCATAATTCATATGACTCTCCCAAATATCTAAGAATTGAAAAACAAAACAAACCCAACAACCCTACAATTATTTATTATAGACTGTTCATAGTTCGTGATGAGTGTTTGACTATATATATGTGTGTGTATAAATGTATGTGTGTAAGTATATATACATATATGTATATATACATGGATATTTTATTTGTATGTTATAAATACTTAGGGGGTCCATATCAATCCATAAACATATACATTTCTCCCTCCTTAGGAGATTAACACCTTTATTTCAAGTTTTTGGTATGAAGGGAATCTTTAAATGTACGTTGTTCCAATCTTCAGAAGAAAATTAAAGTGAATTCAAGTCTATATTGTCTATCCTTCCTTTCTGCCTTTCTTTTCAGGTTAGCAGTTTATTTCTGCATTAATCACCCTGACAGAAGCAAGGCAACTCAATTTTCTGCTTCTGTAGGTAGGCACATCACTTTCTGTACCGCACTAGG
>NC_057862.1:186454061-186564061 GCF_019393635.1 Dromiciops gliroides
TTCAGTGACTTAATAGCAAAACCAAATGCCATTAGGTTAAACAATATCCCCTGTATAGCAAAAGGGGTTAACTAGATTTGTATTAATATAGAAGCCAGGCTTTTAATATTCTGCAAATGCTAACAAAGAAAGATGATAATGTTGAGTTAATATGGGTTAAGCATAAAATGAAAATAAATTTTTCTGATTGCGAGGTGTTGACACTTTTTTGGCTAGGGCCTCCAGCCTGTTCTTGAAAGCTGTGTAATTACAGAAGGCTTTTCCCCTCCTTCCCCCTCCTGCTTCTAGCCTGCCCACATTAGTAATGACCCCTTCACTGCTTCAAAAACCACTAATAGTCTTCAGCACAGGCAAGAAAAATGAACAGGATAAATTGGAATCCACAGTCAGTAATTTGCATCATATGAGACTGCTTCGGCCACTCACGCTCATCCCTGGCCATCAATCGCTGACTGTCAGGTGCTGCACTCTGCCACCATGACAAATACTCCTCCTAACACTCTGATTCGTCCAAACAATGTAATTGTCCTCTATTCTCCTCTTGGTAATGGAGATAATGAATGACTGCACAAACAAGAAGGACTGCTCATCAGAAACTGGGGTGGCTTCATACCGAAGGGAGAGAAAAGCTCTAGTGCAAATTTTAATTGACCGAAAACACTGGTTGGGGGGGAAAAGTGAAAGAAAAAAAAGGAATCCTTCTCTTTTTCATATCTTCATGCTCAAGTGAATAACTTTTCACCCATTTTTTCCCTTTGGTTTTTGAGGGGCTAGATAGATCTATTGTCTGTCCATTCTGGGAAAAAGGAGTTGTTAAAAGAAGAATACATGGTTAGAGTATAGCCACGCTGGCACACTCATCCCATGGACAATTCTATCTCTAATGATTCTCCATCCTTTTGGTATTCAGATCCACAAATTGTTGTGAAGCATTCATCTGTACAGCCTTGTAAATAAAAGTTGTATGTATGTGTTCATGTGTGCATGTGTGTGTATGCTTGAAAATGTGAGGAGCTGATACAGGTAAGGGATGGTAAAGGGAGGAGGGCAGCAGAGGAAGAGGGTGGTATTATTCCTTTCAGTTTGACTGTAAATTCTGATTCCACTAGTAGGAATATTTTACTATGAATTTAACAAAATGGTCAGAGAATTACAACAACATAATCTATTCTGGGAATGCCTGAACAGTACCATCAATGTGAAGAAAGTTGTAAACTCCATCCACGCATCCTTAAAAAAGATGAGGTATTACCTGGCACAGATGGCTTAAAAAATTAATAGGGAAGATAATAATA
The DNA here is from genome assembly GCF_019393635.1 of Dromiciops gliroides. Taxonomy (NCBI): domain Eukaryota; kingdom Metazoa; phylum Chordata; class Mammalia; order Microbiotheria; family Microbiotheriidae; genus Dromiciops; species Dromiciops gliroides. Next base: position 186,455,357 of record NC_057862.1, read on the forward strand.
ACCACCTTAACTTATTGAAATAACATTCTGTGGTTTTTGAACATCAGTGATTCTATGGCCTTTTATATACAGAGTGGACTGTTTATCTGAAAGTGTTCTGGCAAAGCGCCACCATATTTCTAAAATTAAAAAAAGGATGGAAAACAATCAACATTCAGGGAACTGAAACCACAGCAATGTGTTTTGGATTAATTTACAAATATGTGTATATATTTAAGGCTAAAATATGGAACCAGAAAATTCTTACAACTTAGTCTATCATACGCATTCTTATACTTTATTAGAACAGACATCATATTGATATAATAAACATGGGAGGCCTTCACTTCTTCTTTGATCTATTTTACAAAATGTCTGACTGGCCCAAATTTAAAATAAACTTTGGTATGTTTGCACTTGAAAACTGGAAGGAGACCATGAGTAATAATTTGTTGTCAGTTTCCATATTCTTGGACTAAATCTATAGTTTAGTCTGTACAGTGTTGGGTGCCAACCCTCTCTGGTCCAGTGGTTCTGAGGTGGCTCAGCTTTCTCTTAAGAACATGTATGGTAACATAATAAGAATGATGATGATTCCCTTCATTGGGAGAGAACCAGAGTGAAATGAGGAATAGGTCAAAACTTTTCATATGAGCAAATGAGTCTAAAGGCATTTAGAGGCCAATCAGAATAAGAGGGACATATCACACGGATTCTCCTAGTATGACTCTGGAAGTTTCCAAAGATATAATAGAATATACATACTGGAATTCTCAAGATATTTGGAAGATATTTTTCCTTTTCAAAACCACCTTTCTTTTAAGGGGGTTTGTGAAAGAACATTATTGAAAATACTTATAGCTGGGCTTTTTAAGGTTTTAAGAAACTAGGGGACAAGATGGGGGCTCATTGATTAAGCAATGTCTGAACAAATTGTGGTATATGAATGTCAAGAAATATTATTGCATTAGAAGAAATAGTAAACATGAGGACTTCAGATAAACTTGGGAAGACTTATATGAACTGATGCAGAGTGAAGTAAGCAGAGACAGAATATTGTGTACAATGTCCATAATTATATACAGGAAAACAACACTAAAAGACATCAAAACTGAAGGGAAAACATTGTGATTTGTTAGAATTTGACTCAACTAGACTGATGATGAGCATGACTCCTTTCTTTTGGTAGAGTGGTGGTAGACTGCAAGAAAAGAATGAGGTCTTTGCTTTCAGATATTGTCAATGTGTCAGTTTACTTTGTTATAGCTTGTAGTTCCTTGTGGAAAAAGAAGAGGGTTCTTTTGGGGGAAGGAATGAGGAATAGTACTAAGAAATGACAATGGTGGATAAAAAAAGCATCAATAAAATATTTGGAAAGAAAGTAGATTATTAACTTTTCTCAAGTTAGTAACTTCTTTGTGATACTTTTTTCTTTGGGCATTGATGTGTATTTATGAATGAGATACCCTTTAGCAAATATTTTTTGGAGGTGATTTAGTAATTAGACCTCTTTGGATGGTGTCCAACCATACCCACCGTATCCTGAGTTTTGCTTTATAGTGAATAGTTACGGCAATGTTACAATGAATTCAGTCCATATTACATATTAGAAAAACATTTACACTTGATCTTAGTCAAAAAGCCGAGAAGCGATTAAGAACATTTGAAGATAGTTAATTAAAATTATCTTTTTTTTTTTTTTTGGTCACTAATCAGTCTCTGTTGAAAGGCAGTGTTGTCTAGTGGAAAGGATGTTGGGCCTGGAGTCAGGAGACCTGGGATCAATTCCTAGCTTTGATATTTGTGTGACAATAGTTCCTTTGCCCCTAGGGAAGAAGCACAATCTGGTTTATTGCAACCAGGATGGTTAGAATTTAAGCTATATGAGAGTTTTTTTGTTTGTTTTGTTTTTATAGAAGTGGAGTTTTAGAGCCAGTTGATGAGAAGTCTTGAGAATGGGGGCCAGCATATAACTATCTCCAGGTCACTGAGGGGTTATCACTTGGAATCAGGATTAGGCTTGTTCTGCTTGACCCCAATAAGTATAACTAGGAACAAAGTTGCCAAAGAGACAAATTCAGGTTTGATATAAGGGAAAATACTCCCAACAATTAGGGTTATCCCAAAGTGGAATGTATTGCCTGGGGAGGTAATAGATTCCCACTCATTGGAGGCTTCAAGCAAAGGCTGGACAACCCATTTGTAGGGTATGTGGTAGAAGGAATTCTTTTTATCAGATGGCTCCTCAAGTGTCTTCTAACTTTGAAGTCCTATGGTGCTTTATTTAACTCAGGGAAGATAGACTAAGTAGTGCATCTAAACTATAAAGCCATACCAGCAACCCTGTATGAGACATGGGAGCATGGATAAGAAGATCAGAGATTTAAAGTTAGATAGAGAAGGGATAGCAGATGCTATCAAGTCCAACCTACTCATTTTACAAATGAAGGAATTGAGGCATAGAAGGAATGGGTGATATGAAGGCCAGATGGTCATGGCTTCTATTTCTCAGTATAAATTACAGAAAAGCATCCTCTTAGAAACCACCCAGCTTCTCTTGAGGACAAATGGGATGTACTTATGTGCTCAACTAGATGGATCTAGATCACAGGGGTATAGAATCATGTATTTTAGGGCTGTGAAGAACCCAAGAAGTCATCTAACCCAACCCCATAATTTTACAAATGAGGAAACCACGACCCAGAGAGGTCCAGTTCCTTGCCCAAGGTCACAGAGGCAGTAAACATTAGAGCTAGAATTCAAACACAGACCCTCTGAGTCCAAACTGAGTTAGAATCATAAGTTCATAATAAATTTTGTCAGTCACATCAATAGTTAATAATAATAGTAGTAGTAGATAATAGGCATGTAGAACTTTAAAATTTGAAAGGTGCTTTACATAAATTATCTCAATTTTGCATGAATCCATATTTTCACTTTTTTGTGGATAAACATAAACTTGTTAACACAAATCGATCCTTATCAATTTAGAGAACAATAGATAGAAGGCACAGTAGATAGAGTACTGGGTTTGGAGTCAGGAAGACCTGAGTTCAAATCCAGCCTCAGACATTTACTAGCTATATGACTCTGGGCAAGTCACTTAACCCTGTTTGCCTCAGTTTCCTCATCTGTAAAATGAGCTGGACTGGGAAATGGCAAACCACTCTAGTATCTTCACTAAGAAAACCCCAAATGCGGTCACAGAGTCAGACATGATGGAAACAACTGAACAACAATTACAACATATTCATTCTAGGGCTGGAGTTCTTGACTTGAGGTCCATGAACTTAAAAAAATTTTTTTGATAATTATGTTTCAATTGGTATCTTTTGTAATCATATGCACCTTATGCATTTAAAAACATTTCTATGAGAAGGTAGCTTCACTAGACTCCCTGAGAGGCCCATGGTTAACACAAAAATTCTTAAGAACCTCTGATATAAATGGACCCTGTCAAATCATTTGGAACCAACTTTCAGCCTCTTTTTCCAGTCCTTGTGTTAGAATAGCCTATGCCAGGGAAGGGAGGAAAAGGACTAATATAGTCAGTATTCAAATAAGATTGATGACAAAACACAAATTTCCTTTTTACTGACATTCTGAACTGAAGTGTACCACGTGGAGCTTTGCCAATTGAACAGTTTCTCCCCCTTCCTCCTCTCCCTTCCCGTATCTCCCAAGTGAGGAAACTACTCTTGTGAAAATGGGGAAGTTCTGACTTATAGGAAATAGTGCATGATGAATTATATCATTTGGAATTTTCTCTTTCCCTCCCTTCTCTGCTCATCCCCTGAGAATTGCTGATCACTGATAAAAACAGCAACATATTGCTTTCGTCCCAATCCATAATTCTGGCCAAACATGGCAAAAATTTCTGAAGTTAAGGATTTTTAAAATCGTTTCCCATGAGAATAGCACTCAAGAGATCTCAGAAATCAGATGACTGAGAGGAGGCAGTGTCATACAGTGGAAAACTACTGGAATCATAGGACCGGGGGATCAAATCCTACTTAAGTCACTTGCTACTGGGTAACTTGGGCAAGTTACTAACCAAAGTAAGGAGGTAGGACTATTTAGTTTCTAAGGTTCCTTCCAGTTCTAAATCTATAAATTAATGATATTTCCTAGGATTTAGAACTGAAAGGGACCTTAGAATTCAACCATTTACAATTTTCTTGTTTTACACATGAAGAAACTGAAGCACAGGGAGGGAGGGAGGGAGGGAAGGGAGGGAGGGAGAAAGAGAAAGAGAGAAAGAGAGAAAAAGAGAGAGAGAGAGAGAGAGAGAGAGAGAGAGAGAGAGAGAGAGAGAGAGAGAGAGAGAGAGAGAGAGAAATTGATTTGCCCAGAATTATACAGGTAGTAAGTGATAGAGCAGGAATATGTACCCAGGTGCTCTGACTACTAGGTGACCCAGTGGAGAATAAGTTTTACAGATGATTCTAACCTGCACTGGTAAAGGAATTATCTTTATCTGGGAATGCCCTTTACAAATTAGCTCATAGGTCCAGTCCCTACCCTTATTCTTTACCCATATAATACCTATAGGTCAGTAGAAACTTTGAATATAAATAATTGGATTTGGATCTAAAAAAGACTAGAAGATAATACTTTAATAATGTTTCCTGGATGGTGATCCAAGATAGATAAAATTTCCAGATAATTTTGGTGTAAAACTTAAGTTCTTCAGGGAAATTAGAATAAATTTACTGATCGAAGTTTGTTTCCTGTTAACCCTACACAATTAAGAGAAATCTAGTCCTAAATCATTCCTGGAGGACCTGTTTGTGGGTTGGGATTTTGTAGATAATAGAATAGTTATCTTGATTTAGTTTAGCAGATAGAGTGCTAAATTTCGACTCCTCTCTTAGACACTAATTAGCTGTGTGAACCTAGGCAATTTGTTTATCTTCTCCTCACTTTTCTAATCAGTAAAATGGGGATAATAATAGCACCTACTTCACAGAGTTATAATTGAGAATCAATTAAAGTAATATATGTAAAGCACCTTGCAAAATTCAAAGTGCTATATAAATGTTAGCTATTATTATCTATCAAAAGTCAACCCTTAAATATATATATATATATATATATATATATATATATATATATATTACTACCTGTGTAACCCTGAACAAGTCATTTAACCTCTGTGGGCCTCAGTTTCCCATCTATAAATACATGGGGTTGAACTAGATGACCTCTAAGGTTCCTTTTGGTACTAACTCCATAATCCTATGGTTCTGCCAAATACACATTAAGCTTAAAAGTGTTACCTCTCGGAAGTTCATCTGAGAAATCCTAAGCAACAAAATATTTGGATACAATCTGAACAATTGACTGAAATACCAGTATTCACCCAGATATTTGATATCATAAAGGTACATTTTTAGATTTAAATGAAGATTGACATTTTTGTAATGTCATATATATAGTATATATATATATATATACAAATACATACATACATGTGTGTGTCTGTATATATATATATATATACACACACACACACACACACACACATAGGTTGGGAAGATAAAAATGTAGTCTTTTAGGTAATTCATCTCCACCACAAATCACATGGAAATAAATTGTTTTAACAATAATAATCACATTCCTTTTATTTCCCCTTCAGACTAGGTTTGAAGGATTATAATGATAGCTAGATTTTAAGAGATTATCACGTCTGGTTAATACTTTGGGCCACAGTGAGGAGGCATAGTTAAGGAGAGCAAAGAGACAAGCTTAATGCCTTCTGCAGAAATGCCACAGGCGTCTAGAATAAGCCTGGTGGATTATGACCCTGATTTTTAAAGCACAGGTATGATGCTGTTGTATTATCAAAGCATGAATAAAATAAAAAAGCAAAACTGAGGAGGAATTTCTGGATAGCAAAGTTAAAGACAGAAACAAAGGCTAAAAGGAAACAGAACAAAACACAGGGAGCCAGAAGGGCTGAGTTTTACAGTTATACAAGAAAAGTTGCATCTGGATGAATATTTTAATATGACAGGTATATTTTCTAGAGATAGAGATGATGAAGTTAGGCAATTTGAATATTGTCAGGTTTGAATATTGCTAACAGTATTCCTACCTCCTCATTCCCTGAAAGGCATTTGAGAAAAGGCTTTGTGGACAAAGGTAAAAATTTTGATTGAGAAAAATGGTAGTGATCAAGCTTTAGCACATGAGATCTTAACCTGAGATCTGTAAACTTAAAAATGAAATTAATAACTATTTCTATATAGTTTATTTCCTTTGTAATCCCATGTATTTTAGGTTATGTATTTAAAAACATTAATATATGAAGTTGTCCATAGGTTTTATCACGCTGACAAAGGCATTCATGATATATAAAAAGGTTAAGAATTCCTGCTTTAGAGAAAAGCTCTACTAACCAGCACATTTTATCTTTAAAATGAAAAAAAATGTACTTTTAACGAGTAGAGTAAATTATTTTAGGATGTATGCAATGGACAGCTAGGAGGTACAGCAATTAGAGAACCTGGCCTAAAATCAGGAAGTCTCATCTTCCTGAGTTCAAATCTGACCTTAGGCACATATTAGTAGTATAACCGTGGACAAGTCACTTAACCCTGCTTGCCTCAGTTCCTCATCTGTAAAATGATTTGGAGAAGGAAATGGCAAAACACTTCAGTACCTTTGCCAAGAAAGACCCATAAGGGATCATGAAGAGTTGGATACCACTGAACAACAATAAGAAGGATGCTTACATAAACAGACTGAGACTGATTGTACATGTTATATCACCTGCAAAGCTAATGTCTGCTCTTAGAATATGAGCCACAAGTTTCACATCAGGACCTGACTCATTTAACAAATAGCGCTCTCTCACTTGCGCTCTCTCTCTCTCTCTCCCTCTCTCTCATATATATATATAATTATGGAAGTAAAGAAGAATGAGATAATGACACTAATATATTACGTTCCTCCCTGGCATAAGTGATACCTCCATATCTCTAAGACTGGACATGGATAATGAGAATCAGGAGAAGGGAAGAATGATAGATGCTAAGAAATTCTTCCTAAATATACCCAAAAAGGTCTGCATCAAATTTGAATCCAAAATGGAGCAGGAAATGAGTCTCCAAAAGAGATCACATTAACAATACATAACTGGGCCATGAGAAATCAAGAAAATCTGACAAACTTAAAGGCATACATGCACACACACATTCACATATAAGCATGCAAATACCCAATGAAGTATGACCCAGTTCTAGAGAGTCCTACTGTCTCCTTCCTCTACTGTTCCACCCATAACATCTTTCTATTGTAGAACCTTATCCTAGAGTAAGAAAAACCTCAGATATGTCTTCAAGATCACACAGAATTTTGACAAATAAAAGTGAGTAAGAAATGAAACCTAGACAGAAAATTTCAGGGTGTTCGAATATTCACAGAATCTTAGTCTAGCCACAAAGTTAATCATACCTATTCTAAAAATTACTTTGTTGAAAAATATGAACAATAGGACAAGGGAAAATTTTTGCCTGGGAAGGAGATGTGAAGGTAACTTGGAAGAGATAAGGCAAAAGAATAGAAACATTCAAAGATGGACCTAACATAGATCCTAACTTTATATCACATCCCCCCCAAATAAAACATTAGTTCATAATTAAACAAAAAGCAAAAGTTTAAAAATGGTATACTTAGAAGGTTGTTCATAGTAGATGACACCATGAAACATGGGTATAAGGGCACAGCCTACGTGGTGTGTGTGTGTGTGTGTGTGTGTGTGTGTGTGTGTGTGTGTGTGTGTGGCCAAGGGACATATTAAATGAGTATCCCATGATAAGTAGTTGCTTAAAACAAGGAACATGTACATGTGCTTGGGAAAATATATGATGTCTACATCAAAGTTTCTTAAACTGTGGGTCAGGACTCCATATGGGTTCACGTAATTGAATGTGGGGGTCATGAAAAATTTGGCAGTAAATATTTGATTTGTATACCTATTTTATATACCTATATACCCAGGTCACATAAAAATTTCTTGGGACAGCAGAGATATTAATATCTAATCTATGACAACAACCTTGTTCAATAGCTCTAGATGCAATACCATGTAAGATTGGATCAGAGGATTAATAATTAGCTCATGGCAGCATTTCTTTAATGCCATGAAAACGTCAGGAGAAAGGAAATGTGGTAAATATTAAGCAGAATGACAAAATACCATAAACAAATCCCAAGTGGTTAGTTCAATATCATATCATGGAAATTGTTAGCAACAATTTTGTCTTAGCTCACAAACATACTCAAAGTCTATTTGACAGGGGAGAGCTAACGTGGATTTAAAGAGATAGTATTTAATAAAATTATGGGTTATCTTTTTAAGAGGGTTTTATCTCTAGGGTAAGCAATGGACAAGTTATGGATATTATCTGGTTTGCTCATCTAGAAGTACAGGATAAGAGAACTCCATCAAAGATAAGTTGAAAAGTTCTAACAACCAGGATAAAGTGGCTATAAATGAATAACTTTTCATGATGGACAAGAGCTAGGAGCAGAATCTTCACATAACTGCATCTTTCATCAGGGTTACAGAGAACTTCACAAACCATGACTCATGATCACTCTTGAGTAACATTACCACCTTGGTATACAATCAAGTGTCATGCCTTCCATTCCATGGATAGACAAACTTAAGCTCAAGGAAACAACAACCCTAAGGACATTAACTCAAAAGCTCTTCTTGGCAGATTCTTGTTCCAACCTCCAAAGTTCTTTCCTTGCCTTTGAATGAACCACAGATACAACCTGCCTGCTTTCATGTGTACTCAAATGAAAGACCTCATAAAATTTGATTTGTACTGATGAATATCAGCCACATAGCCTGGAAATGTTGATTTATAATGCAAATTGTCCCAAAGATACTTTAGAAAATATAATTAGTATTTGGGGAATTATATGAAATGACATGCATTAGAAAGATCATGTACCATTCTGTCCAGAAACTAAGTTATTATCACTCTTATCTTTACCTACATTACACATTCATCAAATGAATAATACAATCAATTGATCATTTTATAAGAAATTGATTTAACTGGGTCATAAATGAAGGTGGCTTAGCATAAGCTTAGTTTACCAATCTGTCTTCCCCTTTTTTCTCAAACAGTCTAACTCATATATAATGATTAAAATTAAGAGAATTAAAGTGACATAGAGCTTAGAACCTGGTACGCTCCTGAGTAAGTATGCTGTTTTAGCATACAACAATTTTAAGTGAGTAAAAGATTCTGAGTACAATACTCCATACAAGGTGTCACCTCCCTGTCTCAAGATTATCACTTAAAGAGTCTGCCAATTTGTATTGGAACCAAAGATTATTTTCTAACTACCTCCCTAAACATCATAAATTCAGTGCACATCCTGTTCGTTAAATACAAAATATATGTTTATCTGTTCTATTTTGTGACAAATCTACAATAAAAAAGTGGTATTATTGCAAATTGAGGCTACCTATCTTCTAGTCACTTAGGACAAACCTAGTTTCACTTGTGCATGAGGTTCGGGGCTTCCATTATTTTCATTAGGCAGGACAACTAATTATTTGATGACATTTGTGTGCACATATACAGATACTACAGATGCTATCCTGAGTAAATCTTCACCTTCTTGTATATTCAAACCTATAATATCAACAAAGAGAACCAAAAATATTCAGGACAACAATGAAAGGGTTTAAGCTCATGATAAGCATTTACATCGTATGAAAGTTCTGGGTCTCTGGGATATCTCCTTATTCATTTTGAAAGGTCAGAAAGAATTGACAGATGAATAATCTTTAGGATGGGCAAATATGCTGACCAATGCAGATGATATTTTTTAAATCTTTTCTTCCTTATGAAGTCTCCAAGATTCTATTCATATATGTAACATGTGAGGCAAACTGCACTGGGAAAACTTTTTAATCTGTTAAGTGAAATGAATTGATAAAAAAAATGACTCCTCTCAACTTGCCTTTTGGAATTTATCAACTCTACCCTCCAGAGCTGTGGAACATCTGTCTCTCCCTGTGGCCCTTTCCTCCCATTGGTATATCCCTCTTGGAATCCCCTTTTTGACCAAGAGCCCAGGTCAGTCTCTCCCAGCTCTGCTTCTGACTCTCCAAATGTTGCTACCATGCTGCCTCACATATCTTTTTAGCTCCCGTTTATTTGTTGCCTTTTCCCCATTAGAATATTAGTTCCTCAAGGGCGGGTCACACTTTCTTTTTGTTTGTATTTATATCCCCTGCATTTAGTACAATGCCCAGAATACAGTAAATGCTTAATAAAGGCTAGTTGGCTTGTTGTTCTAACTTCCATGATCCTGCAAACAAATGACTCTGTCTTTAACAGGTATAAATGTTTCATGAATTAAATGTACCCATCTGCAGAAATCTGCAATAGGTAGGCTCTACTGGTATTTTTGGGGGGGGGAAGGGGCAATGAGGGTTAAGTGACTTGCCCAGGGTCACACAGCTAGTAAGTGTCAAGTGTCTATGGCCAGATTTGAACTCAGGTCCTCCTGAATTCCAGGCCAGTGCTTTATCCACTGTGCCACCTAGCTGTCCCTCTACTGGTATTCTTACTGAAGCTAGGTGTGCTCTTGAGCAGAGAAAGCTTATTTTGACTCTGATTTTCTCATTTTATGTAACCCTCTGGTTGTTGGAGGGTGACATTTCTTGATTTGTTATAAGAGAATGCTTAGTCTCATTTAAAACAAATTTTCAAGAATTTGTCTGAATGTCTTCTAGCTTTGGTCAATGAAACATCAAATTCTCCTAAAAACCCCCAAATTATCATATTTTCAAAATTTAGAAATTCCAATGTACTTTCCTAGTCATGAACTATAAATCAAATGTGTCTCTCAGTCAAAGGTAGGGCTTTCTCATCTCTTCAGTGATGCATTCAGCAGGATACTTTTTGGTCCTAAATTATTTCCTGATTTTAAATTAGGCATCTTTGTAAGATTGAATCAACATTAGCAATGATACAATTTAATACACTAGAACCTTAGTTTTTAGAATATTACTATAAGTCTTAGTACTTTTGCTCAGGCTTTAAACAGAGAAATTGTTAAGCCCTTTTAGTATATTATCTTAAGACACATTATGATTTTTGATAACTTGGGGACAGCAGATGAGGGATGTTCTATAATCCAATCTGGACTTAAAGGGATTTTTCCATTATGCAGTTCAAAAAAGATATCAGCAATTTGTTTAGTTTACTTAATTCTCATCGTCTTATTTGGTTTAAAGGTAGTCACTTTACTCTTTAGTGAACAATCTAAATTGCACTTGGAATAGGAATCATTATTCAAATCCTATTCTTCTTCTTATATACACAGCATGATTGTGTAGGTTATGCAAAATGCTAGCATATCTCTGGGTAAGTATCTAGGTATTTGGAAGGAGAGGTACACTTTGCACAGTGCCTGGCACACAGTAGGCACGTGGTGAATTCCTGTAGAAATAGACAGCAGAACTAAAGAAGCATTTTTACTGCACTCAATTCCCTGAATAAAATTTCACAACCCATTTCTCAAATCTAACCAGCTCTAGGGTTAGCCCAAATGCTTGAAGAATTCATTGAGAATCTGTTTCCCTTTGGGTAGGTCCAGGTAGCACTCAGCAGTCACCTTATTTTAAGTTAGATCTGGCATAAACTAGAAAAGAGGATTTTTTTTCAAGTTCAGGAATCAGGCTGTAGAACTTCACATGTTATAGAACATAACAGGCTGTTCAAGAGAGATACATGAGACTTTTTTTTTCATAAACAGCCTTCAACATCTACTAGTCTATACATCTGATTAATCTTGAATTGGTCTGGAATAACTCCAAGGGAAAATACCCTTATAACATATGTATACCTAGTAAGAGAATTTTTTTTCTCTTTCACACTGACCTTCTAAAATATGGAAACAATTAGTCTGGTATTTTGGTGTGTTGAGTTTTTGTGTGCTAGAAGGGAGTATAATCAACTCTAATTTATCTTGTATGCTAAACTAGACTTTAGGTTTTCTTAAAGCAAGTTATGCCTTTATGACATGCTCAAGTGGGCTCATCACGAAATTTCGATTGAATTGTTTATGCCATGTGTTACTTCAGCCTGAAGCATAGAGATCTTCTCATCCCAAATGAATAAAGAAGCCCTGGGAAAGACACCCTCCTCCCCTCTGGACCTTCCTTTCCACATTTGTAAAATAAGACATTCTTTGAGGTTCGTTCCAGCTCTAAGTATATGGTTCTATGATCCCATGATCCTTTGAGGTTTTTATCATTGCCTAGTGGGAAGCAGCAATGAAGGAGACATGAAATCTCTCCTCGCCACTGATTGGTTGAAGGTCTTCTATCCAGTTGCTTCTTCAGGTATTCTTGGTGTACTGCATATGTACACCCCTTTCGGGGTATGCCATCATCTTCAGTCAGAACTGCTTTAGGCCTTGTACTTTATAAGTTACTTTAGAATCAGGCAGACTAAGAAGTGGTTTGAAAACCTAAAGCCTTGATAGCTCTTTTGGACTTGCACTCATAGACTAGTCAGGAGTATGTGCTTGCCAAACTAAGCCAATGATATGCTAACACTTTCCACGATCACATTCAATTGCATGAAGGCATTTGTATTAGAAGTGTAGATCTAACTTGAAAAGACTAGGTTAACTCAGGAAACACATGTTATGATGTCATCAGATCTCAAGTAGAATCCTGGGATATTTGTTTGAAAATATTGTTAGAGGGGCAGCTAGGTAGCGTAATAGATAAAGCACCGGCCTTGGATTCAGGAGGACCTAAGTTAAAATCTGGCCTCAGACACATGACACTTACTAGCTGTGTGACCCTGGGACAGTCACTTAACCCTCATTGCCCCACAGGAAAAAAAGAAAAGAAAAAGAAAATTGCTAGAAGTTGGTTGTATGAAAAGAAATCTGAGTCTGTGGAGCCAGGAACAGTTTTCATTTCTAGCTCACTCAATATATGACTCTCAAAGCACTTCTTTAACAGATAGTTTGGAGCTTCTGTGAGTTGCATTAGCTCAATGTCCGATTTTAAAGTTGGAGAAATGAAGATGGAGGGAGGATAAGTGAGATTATCATGCATCTTAAATCTTTCAATCCTTTTGTACTCAAGGCACTAGGTCATACAATTTCCTAGCAATTAATTATCTTGCTATTTTTAATGCTACTTTTTATTCTTAGACCTAGTACATCGAAACTTATGCTTACAAGATTGCATATTTAGACCTGGAAGAGGTCTTAGAGGGCACCTAATCTAATTTTCCCATTTTACAGATAAGAAAACCTCAGAGCAAACATATAGTAGAAACCCATCGAGGCAGACACAGATGTTGCCTAAAGAATGCCCAAATCCCAGAAAGAGTGTCTCCTGATATAGTAATACCATCTGACCAGACGTAAGCAGTGGACTGATGATGGTTCCAAATTAAATAGATACTGTAATATATTTCCATGACATTTGTCTTTTTTTTCTATTTTAGGAAGATGTGATGATAGCTTGATGGAATAAATTCCTTTTTAACCTCCTCTACATACTGTGTCATTCACTCTTATGTAGGATGGATTCAAAAGCCAAGAAAAATTGCTTGTGACCTTTAATGAAGAGCTTGGGTGGGATCTGAAAAGTCAGGGGCTAGTTTTGAGGTGGGGGTTTATATTCTCTATCATTCTATCAATAGTTTAGATAATTATAATATTAAAATGCATACCCAGAAATAGGTAAAGCATATCTAGATGACATCTTCCCCATTAGTTTGTGAGCTGCTTAAGATTAATAACTTTGTTTGCCTTTCCTGGTACCCAATACATAGTAGGTGCTCAATGAAAGCACGTTGTCCCAAATTATTATTTTGCTTCATATCAAGTGACCACCCACACATAGTACTTAGTAAGACTTGTTTATAGTACTTAGTAAGAAAGAACTTCCCATTTCAACCAGTTTTGCTCAGCTTCCTTCTCTTGTTGACATGAATTAATTGGAGCCAACAACAGAGAACAGACTTGGGACTCTGAGATTCAGACACACAAGCATGAACACAGATAAGAAAGAAGCCAGTGTGTATGTAGTAAGTTATATCCACTATGACATCACAAACAGAAGAGTCAACTGTCACCAAGGAAAGACTGAGTAAAAGCAAAATCATAGGTAGAAGGCAGGGGGACAGTCATCACATAGGTGTCAAAGCAGGAAACAATCTCATCAGCTCTTGTGGCCCTCCTCTTTAATTGGAGATAGTTGGCTTGGACCCATGTTTGCCAATATCAGAAACTTCTGGTGTTGGTGATCAAGTAAATGCCTTTTCAATATACTGAAAAAGTTCATTTCAGATCTGGAACTCTGCCATTTCTCAGCCAAGAAATCCACGCAAGACTGTATACTCTGAAGAATTGCTCACCTAGTACACTCTGAAATTCCTTTTTCACCTGGATTTTTTTATGCAAGTCAGTGATAGATCATTTAAAGTTGGCATAAGAGAGACATGCCTGTATTTATAATCCTAGAAGAGCAATTAATGCTGGACAGTAACTGTACTAATTTATCTGTAGGAAAAAAGGAATTGACTTGACTGATTGGGTTGTTAGGTTGGTAGATATTGATGAAAACTGGCCCCAGACTGGGTTAATTGAGCTTTTACTGAGAGTTTTTATCCTGTTTTATCCTCAAGGAATGGCCCTTGGTCTAGAAGGACCCCCTCAGCTCGCACTGATTTTGTAGGATTATAGACTTAGAACTAGAAGAGATCTTAGAGATGATCTAACAACTCACAGCCTGGACCCACAGGTCCAGAAGAGGTAAAAGTGAGTTGCCCAAGGTCACTCAGGTAGTAGAGCTCAGATTTGAACCTGGCTCCTCTGACTATGAATTCAGAGCTCTGTTCCACTACACAATTCTGCCTCTCCCATATTTTGCCAAATTTACTTAATGATCTTGCCTCTCCTATCCTACTCCCTTTTTGGTACCCCTTTCCAACTTCCCATAAGGCATATTGCAAGAGGATAGGGCTAAGTGTGAGACACAAAGAGGGCTATAATTCATGTTCTGAAGCTAAAAACATATTGATAACCAGTCACACAGGTAAAGGGCAAGGTGTTAGGTGGAGGAAGGCACCAGATAAGAACAGAAACCAGAAACATGTGGTTGAATAGGAAGATGGAAAATTCAGGGGCTTAGGATATAAAGAAGTTGGTAAAGAAGTTCAGGCTAAATCTCATGAAGGGAGGAAACCATAAAAAATAAAATAAAAGTAGGCCCATGAAAATTTGGCATATATGTGTGCACATAAATCTCTAGAGAAACTTATTGTATCAAAATTCACATGCAGACCGCCAGCTAGGCTAGTTTCAATAGATTCCAGGTTTTTGCTCAGTCCCTATGCTATCCAAATGGGAATTTGGCCAGGACACTGGGGTTAGTAATTCATTTTGAGAGAGTCTGATTCTACAGTAAGCAACCCACTCTGCAGGAGTAAATGGTTTGCCCACATGAGGTGAATTAACTCTTCTAGGACACTATTTACTGGCATGACAGAAAGAGAAGCTTACATTTTTGCTTTTACTGTACTATGTACATATATACATATACATATATGTATATACACACATACATACAATGTACATCTTTAAAAATATTAATGAGGTAGAAAAGGAAAAATAGCATGGGATTAGTTTTAAGAATGTCATGCAACTCAATGCAGAAATTTTAATGAAATTATTTTGACCATAAATAATGATCATAAATTGCAGGGTTAATTATTGAATTATTTTGTTCCATTCATAATTCTGGTTAAACTTTTCATCCACGTTCTACACATGTCAGTATAATTACCTTAAGTACAGAATTCACAATTAGAATGGTTACATGACATTTGTCACCAAGACAACCCCAATTCACAACAGGTGCCCAAAGCCTTCACCAATCTCCAGTTTTTCTAGCTGCTAATTGCTCTGCATTTTTTCAATTTCTTTACTCTTATGAGACTTAAATTAGCCAGTTCCTTTTTTCATTTTTTTCTTGCAAATAGAGAAGAATAAGAAAGTAAATTTTCAGATGGGATGGCAATTGTGGAAGAATTGTCAGTAAAGTAAAAGAGACACTAACTTAGCTTTATCTTGTCATTCAGTATTTTTTTTTAAGTACAATGTAGTTACTACACATGGGTTCTTTCTCCACTGAAAGAGATCACAGCCTTGTGATATCTTCAATAGTGGGAGTTGCTATGTCCAAAAATCATCTAAACTCTGGTCTTTTGGTGATGAGACTCCTTGAACTAAGCTAAGATCTTCTTCAGAAAATATTATGAAGGTGGACCCAATCTTTTCCATTTTGGATGAATCTACCAGAATTTGCACTTCACTCACAAAGCTTTTGATAATCCAGGATCACCTACAAACTACTTTATAAGGACATATGGCTTATTGCAGCCATTTATCTAAAACATTAAAAACTGATTTCTATCTCTTCAGGAAATGTCATTAGATTTGAGACTTTTCTCCTCTGCTACCCAATTTTAAGTGTCATTTGGAATAGCTTTCTTCTTCCCATTCTGATATCCCCATCTACCACTTCAACTTAAAGACATGATTTTCTCATCTCAATTCTGTTGAGGGTTTTTTTGTCTTCCAAGTTTTAATGTTTCTTCTTAATTCTGAGACTATATTGGCTATTTGTATAATGTGAAAACTCCACCCCCATCAAGTAATTTCTCAAATGTTTTTATCATACATGACATTTCATTGATTACAAAACACATTTTCCTAATCTTAATTTCAAAAACAAATAATGAATATTGGAGTCTTAAAGGTTTTGAGAATGAAAACAATATAGGTACACAGTGATGGTCTAATGCAAAACATCATTATAATTAAATTAGCATATTTTGGGTCATCAGAACACAAAAGAAGTAGTTGTACCTTTCTGAATGAGTGAAGAATTCACAAACAGTTTAAAAAAAATTCTTCATAGCTGTTAAACAGTTCAGTGGATAGAGTTTCAGACCTGGAGTCAGGAAAATGAGTTCAAATCCTGTGTCAGATACCTATTGTTGTATGATCCTGGGAAAACAACTTAATCTTTTTTCAGTCTTGGTTTCCTCATCTGTAAAAAGGGGATAAAAGTGGCACCTGCTCACAAGGTTCTTGTGAGGACCAAAAGAGGATAGCACAGGATAAAGCACTGGCCCTGGATTCAGGAAGACCTGAGTTCAAATCTGGCTTCAGACACTTGACACTACTAGCTGTGTGACCCTGGGCAAGTCACTTAACCCTCACTGCCCTACCAAAACCAAAACAAACAAACAAACAAAAAACAAAAAAGAAAAGAAAAGAAAAGAGGATAACACATATAAAGCTCTTTGCAAAACTTTAAGTGTGATATAAATGCTAGCAGTGATTATTATTCATGACAAATAAATGTAAGTTTTGATTCATTGAAATATAGTGCTTTAAAATATTATGCATCCCTTTTAGGTATTGTACAAAAAACTAGAAGTGCAGTCCCACTCTACTTCAAATACTTCATATGTTTTCACTGATTGTACCCCAAACTGAAAGCTTAAAGTAGTATATACCAGTAGTCAACACTTGATTAAAATTCTCCAAAATAGCAGTGGTGTCTTCTTAAACCACACAAAGGCTCATCTGCAGATACCCTCCCCCATTCTCCTTGCCCCACAGTAAATTCTGTAATTTTAGGAATTTAGAGAAGGCACAGGATTTCAAGATCAGGGCTTTAATATTCCAGTGTGCTATAGAAATCCATAGAAATGTCCATATTGTTCTCCTGGCCATGCTGAAGAAAAGTCATCCAAATACAGACAAGGGGCTCCTGACACTTGTCTTTATTGCCTAGTCATAAATTCATAAAGGGATGCCTGCTGTAACCAATTGGCAAGTTCACTGGATAAACATCAACACCAATTTAATGATTTGTATACACATTGTAAACTAGAGAATCTTTATACAAAGAAATCAGATAAATCAAACATGAGCTGAGGCTTAGAGGAGAGCAATTAAGTCTCTAAGGTAAGGTGGCTGTGGGAGGGCCTTGTATCACATTAGAGGGTATAATAGAAAATGTGTTAACACAGACTACAGTATGTGCAATTAAATTAATTAGTAATATGAAATCCTTCTAAGAGCAGTTTATCTATAGATAAATAGGTAGACATTTAAAAACCTCAATTTTCTCTTTTTAATTCATTCAAAAATGGGGGAAGAATTCAAACTTCCCAAGAGGAAGATGATAAAAAAAAAAAAACTAAACTAAAGGAGGAGAAATGTACAGTCAATTTGATAGCCTCTGGCTAGAAACAAAGTGGGGGGGGGAAGGAAGTCAGAAAATGAAATCCTATTTGAGCATATCTCATTTGTTATAGTGTATTTAAATATTCCATTGAAAACCTATTCAAATCTAATACCTCAGAGGCATGTGTGAAGCACCTTTAAGGTAAACTGACTTCTAATCCACTGCTTGTGACTACATTTCTCTCTGAGAAATACCAAAGCTAACACAGTACTACTCAAATAATTAAAAATCAAACCATTGACACGTAAGGAGGTCATTGCCGAACACAAATTAAATTGTGTTCATGCCAAAGCATCAGTGAAAAGCTAGAAGCTAAATTTGGCCCAAAAAGAAAGTAGCTTTGGAACTTCAGCAGAAGTTGTACAGTTGGGGCCAAATTCAGCCCTGTGTTAACTTGTAAGCCTTGTTATACTGAAAGAAAAAAAAACAGGCTTGTTCCAGTGATAGCAAGACTTCCATTTATTCATCTCTAAAGCAATAAGATTCTAGAATGGAGCCTTCATAACACAAAATGCTTTTAAGTCCTCCCTGAGGGGAACACAATATACACAATTTATGTAAAAAGACGAAAAAGGAAAGCTAAGTATTCCAGTTAAGGGTCAGAAATCAATATTTCTTTAACAGCCTAAGCAACATGCATTACTCTTAATACAAATACTTAGGAGACTTTACACTCTGCATAAGGGGGATTTTCATATAATTGGGGTAGAAAGTAGCAGAATATGGCTCTCCAACCTAGCTTATTTTGCTGCATAAGGAAAAACTATGTATTTGGACAGCATATTTTGTATCTTTTAGCTAAAAGAAAATGAAAAACAAAACAAAAAAATTTTTTAAAAACTCAAAAATTCATTTCAGGGCAGAGGGTAAGGCAGCTGGGATTGGGTCTGGAAGGTTGAGAACAGAAAGTTAGTTGAAAGCTATAATTTGAAACCGGAACACCAGTTTTGTTTTTTTTTTAAGTGAGGCAATTGGGGTTAAGTGACTTGCCCAGGGTCACACAGCTAGTAAGTGTTAAGTGTCTGAGGCCGGATTTGAACTCAGGTACTCCTGACTCCAGGGCCGGTGCTCTATCCACTGCACCACCTAGCTGCCCCTCGGGAACACCAGTTTCAAATACCAAAGCCTGTGATTGAATGATGGGTTTAGAGATGATAGGATAAAAGATTTAGAGCTGTGGAAGGAAGCTCAGAGGTGATTGAGCCCAACCTCTTCATTATACAGGTGAGGAAACTGAGGCCTAAGGGAGTTTTGCCCAGGGTCACACTAAGTACCAGAACCGGAATTGAAACTCTGGTCTTTCTGATCTCAAGTTCAGCCCTCTACTCACCATGCCACCATGCTTTTTCTTAGTTTGAAAAAAGATAACTTGAAGATAGCCCTAAGGAGCTTGAAATGAAGGGCATGACCAATGACTTGGAAGCTGTATCTATACAGGAAGAGTTGTTCTTGATTTTTGTGACTTGTTCACACAGCCAGATGAATCCCCATAAATCCCAGATATTGTAATGAATCACAGAGCATTCCAGCAACTTTATAACTCAATTATGTCAGCTTTCACTATCCATAGTTATAGATATGGCCAAAGTTTGCTATTCAGTCAGATATGAAGTTATCTTCATAGAAGCATGAATCAGCAATTTTGCCAAATGCACAAAGCATTTCCATTTTCTCTGGGTCCAGTAAATTAAAAAAAACAACAACCCTAATTTAGCTTCATTTTATAATTTCAATGTGTTTCAAATGAAATCATAATTATAAAATGTCTGGCACACAGTAAACCTTATATAAATGTTAGGGGTTTTTTTCTTATTATTATTAGAATTCATTTTCCAGCCCTGTGTCTTCTTCTGGATTTCTTTTCTTTCTTCTTCTCAAAGAGAAGTTGCAATATGGTTAAATAACCTTTGGGGACATTACTCTCCACTACTATTTCTCTCAATTTCAGAATGACCTTCATATTTTTTGGAGTTTGAGTTTATAGTGCATAGATAGTGTCACTTATTTTTTCCCCAGGAAAATGTAGAGAGGACCCAATTTTAGGCAATTCACACTGTTATATTTTTCATGAATCAGAGGCTACAAGTAATGAGGCAACTGCCTGGCTTTTTTAGTTTGAATCTAATTTCTCTATTTTAAAGGTTTGTAGAGGTGAATTGTATCACTTAGCCCTAAGGAAGTCCATTGAACAGTTTGACTAAAGAAGAGCCTTTTTTTTTCAAAATGAAAGATACAACTCATATTATACCGCTGTCTAGATATATGCACAGATTTACCACATGAGTACATATTCTTAAATATGTATGCAATGCCCCAAAAGCCGGTTCTTATTTTGACCCCTTGCTTGGCCAACAACTAGTTGTTCCATCAAGCACTTTCATTCTCTGGTACAATAGCTGTATACTTATATAGCAACAATTGCCTTCATCACAAAGCTTCTGTCTCACAATCATGGACATGTAAAATGGGAAGAATACAGAAGTCAGGAGTTAGAGGACCTGGGTTCAGATGCCATCTTTACCCGGATGACCTTGGGCAAGTTATTTAATATCCCCGGGGCTCAATTTCCTCATTTGTAAAATGAGGTGTTGGGCTAGATGGCCCCTGAGCTTTTTTCCAACTCTAAGTGTATGATCTGGTGATAAGGATGTTGGTTAAGATGGTCATTGATTAGAACTCTAAGGAGGTCATAGTCTAAATGATGGGGTCAATATGCAAACAACTATATATAAACAAGATATAAGCAAGATGAATTGGAGATAATCAAGAGAGGGAATAAATTAACATTATGGGATATCAATAAAAGGTTCTTGCAGAAGGTAGGACTTGGGCTGAGACTTAAAGGAACTTAAGGATGTTAGGAGATGAAGATGAGGAAGGAGAAAGTTCCAGGGCTTGGAGTAGAGATGGACTGGTGTGTGTGTGTGTGTGTGTGTGTGTGTGTGTGTGTGTGTGTAACAGCAAGGAGAGATCTCAGTATATATGGGAAGGGGTGCAAATTGTAAGCACTTATTAATCACTACTATGTGCTAAGGCACTTTCTGGGTGCTAGAGTTCTGTGCTTGGTGCTAATAAAAAGAATCAGGAACCTTTTCTTTTTCAGTGAGGCAATTAGGGTTAAGTGACTTGCCCAGGGTCACACAGCTAGTAAGTGTGTGTTAAGTGTCTGAGGCCGGATTTGAACTCAGGTTCTCTCCTGACTCCAGGGCCGGTGCTCCATCCACTGCGCCACCTAGCTGCCCCCGGGAACCTTTTGTAATACCTTATACCTAATAGGTAGTCATTGATGTTGCTCATCAGTTGTGTCCTGCCCCACCAAGGTTTTCCCCGCCCCCCCCCAAGTTTTATCAGATATCCTTTTTTCTTCTTTCTATACACTCTTCTTTTCCTCCCATGACTCCAATGATTATGTCTTTGCAGATGATCTTCAGTTCTGTATATCCAATTCTAACATCTCTCCTGAGCTCTAGTCTTGAATCATCAACTGTCTATTGGACATATCAAACTAGATGTTCCAAGGGCATCTCGAACTCAACAGGCCCAAAGTGGAACTCATTTATCCCCCCCCCCATCTACCTTATTTCTCTCAAGCTCATTACCATAATCCCAGTTTATAGCCTCAAAGACATCCTTGATTCATCACTCCCTCACCCCCATATTTTATCAGTTGCCAAGTCTCAATTGGTCCACTCATACAATATTTTCTGCATCTGTTCCCTTCTCTCCACTTACATAGCCATCAGGCTTATTTACCATCACCTCTCAACTTATCTGGAAGTACAGATGCTGTTCACAGGCCCACTCCCATTACTGATTGCCACAGGCTTCTTGACCTGCTGTTTTTTAGTCAAAATGATTGACACTTCATCAGGGAACATGGTGCCTCCCCTCTTCCTGGGGTCTCACTATATTGATGCTTGACTTAGTGTAGACACCTGATTATTTTAGCTCACTGTAGCTCAGAACTTCCAAGCTTGAGAGATTTCCAGCCTTGGTCTCACTGGGAGCTTTGGTTATAAGCATGTATGACCATAATGGCTAGAGCAGTTTTTGTTTGCTTTTGCATTCATTCACTTTTATAAACATCAATTCCTATATTACTGAACATATGAGATTTATCCATCTCTCCTCAAAACCTCTGTCTTTATTAATTCTTTTCATTTTCCCACTGATCTTGGGGGATATGGTGGTTCTCCTCTTTGCCAAAGACTTTTTGTTGTTGTTCAGTCATGTTCGACTCTTTGTGACCCCTTTTGAGGTTTTCTTGGCAAAGATAATGGAGTGATTTTCCATTTTCTTCCCCAGCTCATTTTATAGACAAGGAAACTGACATAGAGGATTAAGTGACTTGCCTAGGGTCACATAGCTAGTAAGTGTCTGAGCCTAGATCTGAACTCAGGCCTGCTTGACTTGAGGCCTGTCACTTTATCTATTTCATCACTTAGTTGCTTCTGCCAAAGATTAGTCCTCCACTTGTGCTCTTGTTTTTATTTCCTCTTCTCTCATAGATCTTCCCCTAGAACTACTCCCCATTCCTTGTCTTTAATTTCTCCTTACTTATCTGCACTTTCTCCTCTGCCTATAAATATGCTCAGGTCTCTTTATTCTATATTGTTACTTCCACTGACCCCCTCAAGCCTATTACATTTTTTAAGTTTAAAAATAAAACAAAAAGACAAACATATGCTATGTATTGGCTATTAATGCTTATAATCCTGAGTAAGAGATTGATGTATGTATTCTATGGAAGGATCTGTCAGATCATCTATTTTATAAGTAGGTAAGCAAAAAAGTAAGTAGAATTATGGTCTCTAAAATACAAAAGGAAGAAAGTACTGTTAAGGGCTGCCCCTGGGACCAAAACACTGGGAAAATGCAAAGCAGACGAACTGTTGTTAAAATGTGCAGTCAGAATTCACTAAGTCCCTGTTTTAAGTAAGGTATATAGAAAAAGACAGACTGGGAGGTAATCCTTCCCATTTCTAAGAACCTTTTAATCCAGGCTGCATGATCACTTGGTGGAGATGATACAGAAGGAATCTATGCTTCACATAGATATTGTGTCTGATTACCTCTGAACTTCCTTCCAAATTTTGGATTCTAACATTCTTCCCCTTCTACCACAGTGCTGTAGACTCAGTGCCCATTGATTCTTAGAGTCCTGCAACTAAATTTCCATCTCTACCTTTCTACTGAAATTCCTTTCTCTACGGTCAAATTCAATGACCTTTTCTTAGTCTTCTTTAACTTTTTTTTGCATCATTTGAAATTCTTTCTTAACACTCTCTCCTCCATTTTGTTTCCTGTGATCGTTTATAACTGCCCAAAGAATCCATGGTGTTCTTCCCTTTTTTCTCTTCCACCTCTTGTTCCCTAAGTGTGTATATTTTCCAGGTCTCTCTCCATGGCCATCTTTGCTTGTTGTTCTTGATTTCTTGGAGATCTCATACACTCCCATGTCTTCAATGAGCATCTCTATGTAGGATGCTTATAACAAAACACAATACTCTATATGTGGTATACATACTCAAATATATGGATCCAGCCTCAATTTCTAATAGCCATAAATTTCCTTCTACTTGTATAGACATTGCCA
Source organism: Dromiciops gliroides (assembly GCF_019393635.1). Classification (NCBI taxonomy): domain Eukaryota; kingdom Metazoa; phylum Chordata; class Mammalia; order Microbiotheria; family Microbiotheriidae; genus Dromiciops; species Dromiciops gliroides. The sequence continues at coordinate 186,479,266 of NC_057862.1, forward strand.
CTTGAATTTTCCATTAGCACATCAAGTTTAACATACCTAAAATTTAATTTACCTAAAAGTAAACTCATTATATTCTCTGAAACTTGCTCCCTACCACTTCCCTATTTCTTTTGATGAAACCACTATCCTTTCTATCATTTAAGCTCAAAATGTTAATAATATTTGAATTTTCCCGCTCAACTCTCACAACCAATCAGTTGCCAAGTCCTCGCAATTCCACTTTTGTGGTATCTTTTAAATCAGTTTTTCTTCTCCATTCACATAGCCAACATCCCATTTCAGACCCTCATCACTTGCTTGTACAATTACAAAATCCTCCTAAGTTATTTCCATCTCTAGTTGTCCTCCTTCTAATCCATCATTCCCATGGATACCAAAATTATCTTTCTAATATGGAAAATCAACAAATTTCAGAGTTGGGAGGGACCTAATAGACCATCTCGTCTAACTCATATCTTCTACAACATATGTTCAGCAAGTGATCATATAGTATATTCATAAAGACCTCTAGTGTTCCACTGTCTACTGAGATTGCCCTTTCCACTTCTGGAACCTCTTATTGGTAGGGATTTTTTCCTTACCTTGAACCAAAATTGGCTTCTCTGTAATGTTTATTTATTATTTTTTTAAAAATTAATTAATTAATTAATTAATTAATTTTGCAGGGCAATGAGGGTTAAACGACTTGCCCAGAGTCACACAGCTAGTAAGCATCAAGTGTCTGAGGCCACATTTGAACTCAGGTACTCCTGAATCCAGGGCCAGTGCTTTATCCACTGTGCCATCTAGCTGCTCCCCCTCTGTAATGTTTATTGATTGTTCATACTTCTGCCCACTAGGGTTCAACAGAAAATGTCTTATCTGTAGGACAGCCTTTCAAATGCTTGAAGACAGCTATCATGTCTCCTTTAAACATTTTCTTCTCTAGGCTAAACAAAACCAAGCTCTTCAATCAATGTTCATATGGCACACTCTCCAGCTTGTCAACATCCTTCCTAAATAGCGAAACTTAAAACTGAATGCAATACTATGGATGCAGTTCAAGCAAAGCAGAGTATAGCAGTACCTCAACCTCCTAGCTCTGGATGTTGCCTCTCTTAATGCAGTTTAACATTGCATCATACTTTGCTTGTTTATGTCTGCTATTCCTCTATTAAATTATATAAAGCTGGGGCAGCTAGGTGGCACAGTGTATAGAGCACTGGCCCTGGATTCAGGAGGACCTGAGTTCAAATCCGGCCTCAGACACTTGACACTTACTAGCTGTATGACCCTGGGCAAGTCACTTAACCCTCATCGCCCCACAAAAAACAAACAAAAATATGTAAAGCTTGCAGTCTGCTTTTAGCCCTGCACTTTTTCAGCTAAACTTCAGTGTAGGTATAACTCTGCAATGCATACTTAGGAAAGTGACTTTTTGAGCCTTAATATAAGACTTACATTTATTTCTATTAAATTTAACTTATCAGATCTGACCCATTCTATAATATGTCTATCCCCTTCTCAAAAAACTTCAGCAGGTCCATTACTATTGCCTATAAGATAAAAGAGACCCTACTTTTCCTGGCATTAATAACCTAGCTCCAACCTTTCTTTTCATCTTTATTTATTCTACTCTTTTTCATGCATTCTATGTTCCAATTAAGCTGGCATACTTGATCATATTTTTCTCTTTCTGACATCAATTAATTCTCCTTTGATTGGGACCTATTCTCCCCATATCACTTCCTGTTGAAATCCTTTTATCCACAAGGCCCAGATTACTTTCCACCTACATGAAGTCTTTCCTGATCCCCAACCTTCTCAGTTCAAAGGCATCTCTACCATGTTAAATTTCTTATATCACTTTGTTTAGTCAACTTTGTTACTCATGTCATCTTCTTTTTTTTTTTCACTTTTTTTTTTTTTAGTGAGGCAATTGGGGTTAAGTGACTTGCCCAGGGTCACACAGCTAGTAAATGTTAAGTGTCTGAGGCCAGATTTGAACTCAGGTACTCCTGAATCCAGGGCCGGTGCTTTATCCACTGCGCCACCTAGCCGCCCCACTCATGTCATCTTCTAACTTTTATTTATTTGTGTAACAAAAATGTGTCACATTTGGCATTTGTGTATTTTATTCTCCCATATTAGGTTGTTGGGTCCTTGAGATGGAAGACAGTGCTGTTTTGTCTTTGTATCCCCAGCACCAAGTCTAGAGCCCTGCATAGTAATAAATAGTAAATCTTTGCTCAGTTGAATTGTTGAAGTATTGTCCTGACATCCTTGGAAAGAAGGGGACTGTTTCCATCATCACTGTGTAGATAGAGGAAAACAAAGCAACCGGTAAAGATGAGATCTTAACTGATTTTCCTTGATTCCCTAATGCATACTCCTATGTGCTTAGTAAGTCTCCCAACACAAAGCTAGTATGTGATCTATCATATTTAAACATTATCATATTGTAATGTGTCAAGTTTGATTACATATAATGTCATCATCATCCTTATCCCAAGCTCCTTTATGTTTCATGTATTTCATTCTCCTCTTCAATTCATAACAGAAGTTTACCTCTTGAAATCAGTGGGTTGGGAGTTCATAATATTTCCCTCCTTTTCTCTGCATTTGGGGGCAATGAAGACTTGATTTCAGTCTCTGATCTTCCTACTACCTCTAATGATAAAAATGCTCATTCTGCATAGATCTAACAGTGATCTAACTGATGATCTAACTGATCTAACTGATCATTCATATTTTTCCTAGGTCTTTAATGATCCCATTCCATAACCAAACCGAGTCATCTCCATGGGATCAGATATTAAATATCATAAGATCTAGAAGGGACTTCAGAGGACATTTAGTCCAACATCCTCATTTTATACATAAGACAATGATGCCCAAGGATGTTAAGGGACTTAATTACAGCCACCCAAGTAGTAAGTTTCAGAGGTCTGGTAGTGTCCTTTTACCTTCAATTTAAGAATAATTTGTGTACTATTTTTTTTTAAGTAAGGCAATTGGGGTTAAGTGACTTGCCCAGGGTCACACAGCTAGTAAGTGTTAAGTATCTAAGGCCGGATTTGAACTCAGGTACTCCTGAATCCAGGGCTGGTGCTCCATCCACTGTGCCATCTAGCTGCCCCAATTTGTGTACTATTGATATAAATCACTCTTTAAAATTTTGATAGACTTCTCCTGTGAATTCATTAGGACCACGAGTCATTCCTCCCCACTCCTCCCGGCTTTGATAGATCCTTTACTACTTGTTCTATTTCTTTTTTTCCAATTTTTTTCATTATTTGAGATCTCCATTTGATTCTTTTTAGTTTGGATATTTTAGATTTTTGAAAATATTCCTCCATTTTTTTGTGTTCTCAAGTTTTGTTAATTTTTGCATAGTTGGTTCTGATCATTCTTTTTATTTTTTAATTTCATCTTGTTTGCTACTTTGTTGATTTGATTTTCATGTAGTGTGATTTTAATTAAAAAAAGAAAACTATCAATTCATACCTGTGACATAAGATTTAATCTTAAATATCCTCAAGATCAAAATACCCAAAGAAAATCAATTCCTTATTAGAAACAATCTTATTATCAAGGCTAGGGCAAAACATAGGGATTTATAACTGTGATCTCCTTTTAAACATCTGCTATAATATTCTTGGAAAATGCAACCATATTACTTATCTCTTCTTGTTTTTAATTCATTGGCTTATTTTTTGCCATAAGCGATCATATAAAAATACAATTTAAGTTATTAAGTTTTCTCCCATTTTACTTTTATAATAATTAGAATTATTAATAGTTTAATAACATCTTTCCTATTTCACTTAGATATTGGAACTCATGCCAAAAATAATTCTTCAAGTTAGTGCTGGTCTACTTCATGGAACATTGTTTGAACTTGGTTAAACTAGAGAGAATATTTTTTCTGCCTCACAATTATGTTTCTGACCACTGTCAAAAAACAGAACTCTACACTTTTTATTTTATAAAATAGATCAAGCTAGTATTCTTTGAATTCGTTCAAAATAAAGCAGGTTATGATGTTTCTTTGAGCAAGTCAGAAGTGTTTGGAGTTTTCACTCCAGTTCCATGATCTGATATTTTGAAGGTAAAGTAACAAATTGATTGTGAGCTTATTTTCTTCCCATATAAGATCAACTATGAAAGAAATCATAACTTCAACACCCAGTCCCCTGCAGTCTAGGCCCATAAATTACTATAGAAAGATCTGCCTCTAGGAAAGACCATTAGATTCTGCCATTCTCCCTGGATAATGATAGCCATCTAAGAACCTTGTTAATTTATAAATTCTTCCTAGGATGAACACTAATAGGCTCCAGCACACCCCTGGTTGAGGTTGAAATACCCATAATAAGTGATTGCAACCTACAGCTGACAAGTATTAGGGTACAAACTTTTTGAACAATGAAGAAGGCTAAAACACGAGAAGAAGATAAAAGGTGAAGGGTCTTCATCTATGTCATCAGATGGAAAGATTTCTCCGAAGTGGCACTGATGTTTTTATTTTAAATCATGTCTTTCACAACAAATTTACCTTATGGTGCCAATACTGAAGAAGGGCAATTGATCAAAATACCTCAAACAGAACAAAAATGAATGATGGGAACACATACATTTACTTCAATGTCAAAACCATTCCTTAAGAGGAATATTCCTTTGCAGCACTAGACTTGATATAGAATTCTACAAATGAAAGCTTACTGCTTTCCCTGTGCCTGGTTCTCTGAGATAGCAACTGTTAGCAAGAGAGTCCTCCCAGCTGTTTTTAATTGTCCTGATCATGTACATGAAGAAAAGTGATCTCTAATTACTGGGCCTTACTCCCTTAGGACTTTTACATAGAACAAGATCATGGCATCCAATTGTACTAAATTAAATGGATAACCAGTTCCATCTCCATGTCTTTGTACAGACTTCCTCCATACCTGGAAAGGACTCCCTCTTCATTTTCCCCTCTTAGAATCCCTAGTTTCTTTCAAGCCTTTACTCATGCTATCTTCTACATGAGGCTTATCTTGATCCTTCCCCATCACCTCCTAACCCCCTTTGCTAGTGCTCGTTCTTTCCCTGTTAAATTGAGTTGTATTCTCTTTATTATTTATTTAACTCTGATTTTAAACCTCTGCTGCCTTGTGGCTATACCCATATATGGGAAAGGCTTCAGGAGTTAACCCCAAGGAAAAATCAGGAGTCAGAGTCCCTTAGGCAGTTGGATGTTGTACATCACATCCCTCTGGCAACTCCTGTGGTGGCACTGGTGCCAAACTGTATTGGCTCTGCCTCTCCTTTGGATCCACCAGTGTCGAGGAGAGGGAAAACCTGCTACATGGGCAACAGCTTGTTTTCTATATTGATCCGCCCAGGCCAGCGCCCTGGAGAGGTCACTCCAGTTACTCCTCATGGGGTAGATAAAACATGGGATGCGGCAGTTACCAGTTAGTTATAAGTCACTCAGGAGCTGTGGCTCCCGTATCAGACTGCACAGCCACACTGTGGCCTGTGGCTCTTCAAGGTGCTGATCCATGGTCATCCGCGACTGGTGGAGGCCTACTCCTACTCCTACTACTGTTTTCCTCATATACATTCTGAATTTTCTTATCTTTGTACATGTTGTTCCCTCAAATAGAATGTAAGCCTTGAAGGTGCGGACTATTATTATTGTTGTTGTTGTATTTGAATGCCCAGCATTGACTGGAACATAGCTGGCAAATTTAATAAATTCTTGTTGAATGAATGAATGTAGTACAGAGTGGTAGTATGCCACCTAATATGTTTATTTTGTTTTCTAGCTGTTTGGCATTCACATTCATCTTTTTTTATGGGGCAATGAGGATTAAGTGACTTGCCCAGGGTCACACAACTAATAAGTGCCAAGTATCTGAGGACGGATTTGAACTCAGGTCCTCCTGAATCCAGGACTGGTGCTTTATCCACTGTGCCACCTAGCTGCCCCCTACATTCATCTTTAAAGATAGTTTATAGAAAGTTTTATGTAAAGTCTGTTTCATTCATCCAACCAATTCAAGTGATCACTTAGACATGGGTGGCACAAAACCATGTATCAAAGAGGTGAGGTGAAACATAAAAGAGGTTCCTAAGCTCCAATTGTGTCTCCAGGAAGTAACTTCAGAAGTAGGATGAGGCTGGTAATCTTTGATACGTGATATACAAAGGTTACAACTTGTTCTGTGGAAAGGAATGACTCTTTGATCACAGATTGTCTTAGGAGAGAGATAAAGAAAGGAAGGCTAGGGGAAGCTAGGTGGCAAAGTGGATAAAGCACTGGCCCTGGATTCAGGAGGACCTGAGTTCAAATCCGGCCTCAGACACTTGACATGTTCTAGTTGTATGACCTTGGGCAAGTCATTTAACCCCCATTGCCCTGCAAAAAACAAAAACAAAAGCAAGAAAGGAAGGCTAGAAATTCTTCTCTTCCTTCAAGGCACAGTTAGTTCAAGCACCACCTTTTTTTTTTTTTTTTTTTTTTGCGGGGTTATGGGGGTTAAGTGACTTGCCCAGGGTCACAGAGGAGTAAGTGTCAAATGTCTGAGGCTGGATTTGAACTCAGGTACTCCTGAATCCAGGGCCATTGCTTTATCCACTGTGCCACCTAGCTGCCCCCCAAACACCACCTTTTACTTGAAACCTTTTCTACTTCCCTTAACTGTTATTACTCTTCTTCTCTATCTTGTAATCAACCAGGTTAACTTTTTTGGGGGTTATTTATTATCATTATATTTATTCTGCATATACATTTATGTGTATATATATATATATATATCCAACTATCTGTGGACATATACACACAGATACATACTTGCCTCTTCCATTTGAAGAGTAAAGATTATTTTATTGTTTCTATTTGGATCCTCTTTTCTTGGCATGCAACAGACAGCTTAATAAATGATTATTGATTGATTGACCTAAAGATAAACCATGCTAATTTAGAAATTCTTCCTAGGATAAACATTAATAGGGAAAGGGGGGATACAGGCACATAGACTCCACACAGGGCAGTAGATGGGTGGTAATGCTTCAACTACTGTGTATAACCTTTCAGAAGATATAGGAGGAAAGTAAATCATAGTATTGACCGACCTTTGTGCCTCCCAAAATTAGCCATCATGTTATCATTGGAATGTGCCCACCATTCACTGCCATGCCTGAAACTAGGGCAACGTGGTGACTGTGGCACCAATCTCAGTGGCAAATCAAGCATGTCCCTCAAGGGTAGGAAGAGATTCCCTCATATTTTTCCATGTCCCTGGGTACCACCTTTATCTTTTCTGAATTGAATCTCAGTTAAGTTCAGCTTTATCCAATCCCCTGACCCAGTGGTTAAATTCCAAGGCTTCATTTGTAAGATCAGATGAAAGAATGCGCCTTTCACATAGTAGGTGATCAATACAGGGTTTTTTTAATGCATCATCTGATAAGAAATTGATCAGACCTCTTTTTAACACTGAAAATTCTAATCCATATGAGATCTTAGCTCATCAGTCTCTGTAATAATTTTTGAAAGCTGGATACTTGTATGTGCTACATTTTTTTCACTTAGAACACTGGAAAAAGTTTTTTAGACCCTTGAAAATGAAACTTTGCTTCTACTTAACTGCATTTGTCCTTTTCTACTTGGCAACCTAAGTTGTTTTTCTGGATGGGGAAGCTTTGCCCTGTATGGAGTCTCAAAGCCACACAGATTTTTATTTATATTTTCAGTTCCCAATAGCACCACAGATGTGAATTCTGAGACAAGGGGCTGCGAGTTAACTGACACTCCCCCTGCTGTCTGACTCTAGGAGCCTACCGAAACAGAGCAAAAGTACTGTCATTTCCAACCAGCAGCATCTACAGACAGCTGCTATGATTTTATTTGTTATAATAGGTAACAGTTGTGAGGAAAATAGCTCTTCTCAGCCCAGGACAGAATACCCCAGGGCATGCTGTATAAGTCATTACATAATGGATTTGTGGGAAGATGGAGCAGATTTATTAAAGCAGAGATTCACAATAAATAACCATTAGCAATGGAAATATCCCAGAACAATAACCACCAAGTATCTCCCTAAAAATCCCCCATATGAGAGAGCTCTTTTGCTGCCTCCTTCATAAAACATAGTCAGGATTTGGCAGATCCCCAGAACAAAATGTGTATTCATCCAAGGGTTTCCAAAGAGTTTTTAAAAGGTTAACTCATTATTTTCCACTACATTACTATGAATTAAGCTAGCTTGCCTTATCAAATGACCAGACTTCTTATTCCTATGTATGTCTATAGATAGACACTGTAGCATTACATGAGGAAAGTTGTTTACTAAAGGAAAAGAAAGTAAGGGGAAGAGTGGAATTCTTAATCCCATTCCACTTTGAAGATTACTATACCTTATTTAATTACTGGAAAGGCCAGCCCTAGCAAAAGCATAAAAATGTATCTTTTCCTTGCTTTCTTGTATTTTTATCTCTGATGCCTAGGGTAGTGCCTGGAACATAAGAGCTGCTTAATAAATGTTTGTTGATTGATGGATTGAGAAGAATCCTTTAACCATTAATGCTAGAAACACAGAACCTTAGAATCTGTAGCCTTGGTGAACTCTGGAAATCATGGGACCTTGTAGATGAGATCCCAGAGGTAATCTAATTTAAATCCCACCTTCTCCAATATTACCCTACTCATCATTCCTAATTCATTACCTTAAGAAGTAGCCCATTCTATCTCTGGATAGCTGTAGTAGTTAGGAACTTTTTCCTTGTGTGGGGCTGAAACCTACCTTTTAAAAAATTTTTACCTTTTTCTCCTCCAATATCCACTTAGTTGTCAAGGTTCATCAATTCTACTCCCCCAATGTTTCACACCTCTTTATTTCTCACCACCCTAATTCAGTCCTTTATTACTTCCTACATGGACTAAAATAACAGTTTCCTAATGGGTCTTCCTACCACCATTTTGTCTTGTCTCCAATCTATCATTAACCTAGCTGTCAAGATAACTTTGCCATGCTCAAAAACTGAGAGTGGCCACCCTATTGCTGATAGGATAAAATATAAATTCCTGCATGTGACATTCAGGGCTCTCCACAATCAGTCTCCAATGTACCTTTCCAGTCTTTTCACATTTCTTCCCTTCATGTATTCTCTTCCAGTAAAACTAGATTATTGAATTGTCCTGAAATTCAACATGATATCCCCCCACCCCCACCCTCTATATACTCACATGATTGTCCCTCATGCTTGGAATGCATACTTTCTATGTCTACATTTTAGAATCCTTATATTCCTCCAAGGTTCAATTCAGGCACCATAGTACCAGATCCTTCAGATATTAGCCATCTCTCCTTTCTCAAATATTCCAAAAGCCCTTTGTCTGATCTCTCATCCCCACCTCCCCTTAACCTGGTATTGATGTCTAAGTTGAATTCTCTCCACTAAAGAAAAGCAGTGTGGCATAGTGTACAGAGAGTTAGAATGATAGCAGGGAGGCCTGGGTCGAAGTCTCTTCTCTAGCACTTATTGGCTTAGTGTTCCGGATACTCCCTAAGACTTTAAATTATAGAGAAGGTGCTAGCCTGAGATGGTAGAGGGTGTTTCCTCATCTGAGAATTTTCAATTCCAAAGAAATCATAGGCCCAGTCCCCAACTCTGTATTCCCATGAGAAGACACCAAGGACTGTCATTTTTGTTTTTGTGTTTGTATATCCAGTACTTAGTACATAATATTTGCATAATAAATATTTGGTCAACTGAATCTCTCTACCACATTGTCTAAAGAAACTAGTGTAGAAAACTATAAGTTTGTTAAGATAACGATAACACAAAGAAACTGTTGTCAATCTACAAATTACATTAAGTTCATGTTCATATTTTAATACAAATACACAAAATATCCTTCCCTTAGTGTCACTGGAAAACAGAATTGATCTGGAAACATCCCTTTAGGTTAAACATCTAATATCTATATCTAAGAGGAAAGAGGAAAGGACTCACTAAACAAGTACAATTTGACTAAGATATATGTTCAGTTGGGAATTAAAAGAAGAGACACACATATCTATTTTTTTAATACACCGAAGAGGGAGGTACATTATTCAGCCTGGTGCAAGGAGTTGAATGAATAGGTAAATCTTGACAGGAAGAGTTAATAGATCATGAAATTGTGTCTCAGGGAAGGTGATGGAACCCTTAACCTCTATGAAATGTAAACCTAACCTAGGAAAAACAAGCATGCAAGGAGAATTTGGGACATAAATGAAATTTAGTTCTTTTCTTTGTCTCTTTAATTTCAGAGATTCGGGGTGTTTTGCAATATTTTCACATGAAAGCCTTGAGTTCTTCCTTCATGTTAACACCAAAGTGTCAATATAATATTCAGTTCTTTAAAGGAACAGAATTAGTCATAGTCCCTACTCAGGGGACTTGTCTACTAAGTATCAGACTAAAGCAAATACTATAATATTTCATCCCACCAAGCAATCCATTGAGTGTGATATAATTCTTTGATTCTCCTTGAAATTCCATAAGTAGATTTTCTTTTTACAAACACATTTGAATGTACTTTGATGTATAAACTATAGGTAAAGGAAAAAAACCCAAAGTTATATCAACATTTCCTGTTTGGACCCATTTTCCTTGCTATTCTTTCATCAGGGGACACAATCAAGGCTATTAGACCTAAAATTAGACCTACCAGATGTGTTTTAGTTTGCAAAGTATGGTTAGGTCACATTTTCACTAACTCTGTCAATTTGATCTTACTAGACAAGACATTTAAAGATACACTAAGCCTGATCTTTCTCACAGGCCTTAGTATTGCTTACTTAGAAAGCATCAGATACAAATCTAAAATCTTTAGATTTACAAATCTTTAAAGCCTCATAAATTTTAAATCATGATACTATTTAATCTATTTTGTAGACAGTAAAGCATGCAAAAAAGAAAGTAAATATTCATTTCTCATCTTTATAATGTTTATAAGCATTGATCAGAATGGAACATAACCATGTTCCCACAATCAACTAAAAGCATCCAAACCAAAGAAAACCAAACAGCACATTTGTGTGTTCATTAGATTTATCTATTAAAAAATTAGCAAAACAAAGAGAAACAAACAGCATATTTGTGTCTTCATTAAATTTGTCTATTAAAAATTAGTTATTTGCTCTTTTACTTTAGACTCCTTTAACTGTGTGATGTTTTCATATTACTCTGCTTTGATAACTATGACATAACCAATCAGATTAGTCAAATCAGTTTGGTTGTTTATTTTTTCCCCCTACCCCTGTACGTAGAAAATTTAATAATTTTCAGACTGATGATCAAAAGCTTATATTTCCAATATATATATTTAAAATGAAATTTAATAGTAACAAGTGTTATACAAAGTCAGAAATAGTATCATAATTAAACAGATGCATATTTTGAACTGGTGCCTCACTGGGTATTAAAATATCTTTAAATAGATTCTCTCTATATTTATACTTCCAAATTAAACCTGAAAAGAAATGAATGAAGATGTGTAACAGATTTCAAAAGTTTAAAAAAAATCCCCAAGAATCTTAAATTTTCACAAATAATCATGTTATTTTTAAATGTGATGTGTTTCATAAATTTTCAGCAATGGGTTGAATAAACCTTGTACTCAGTCAATGTTTGCCAATTACCAGTGAATAGTAATAGCAGTGTACTTTAGGGCCATTGCCTCAGATAGTATATACACAGAGATCCCATTGAAGCCAAGGTCAGATTTCAGTGAACAAAAAGGTCACGTCTTAATCGGAGATCAGGTCCTTAGATTGGTGACTCTGGATTCCCTCTTCCATATAGTTTAGAAACCCTCAAAACTAATTTTCTATGAAATTATGTAATTTTATTTTATAAACAATCTGGAAAAGATTTTGAAGAGCATACCATATTGGTAGGTTTCCAGAACTGATTCTGAATTTCCCCTCAACTTATTGGTTGAAATTAGTGAACTATGCATTGTTATTGGAACTTTAAATCTCAGCTGTAAATTAACTTTGAATTTTCAGGAAATTTTCTTTTTAGACTTGTCTTCTTCAGAGATAGAATAAAATTAATACCAACCAATGACAGGTTGCCTGAAATTCTTCTCCATTTGTGCCCCATAGCTCAGGTTTATCTTTTGGGCATGTGATCTTTAGAGAGAAGCAAGAAATGCCACCTTGCAAAGTAGCAGAAGTTGTGGAAGAAAAATAGTAGCATAGGCTTCTCTACTTGCCAAACTATTGATGTTTTCTCTGGCTATGTATGTCTCTGACTGAAGCCGTTGTGGGATTTTACCTTCATAATTCTACATCTCTTCCAATTCTATATTTCTTAAGCACAGGCAAAAATCCAGCTAGATTTTAAGCCTGGAAATATTATCCATTTAAATCATGAAAATAAAAATAAGTACCAGTCCACATGCTCAATGTCTGAAAGAATTCAAGAAGTAAACATGATGAAAACTGGACAAAAGGACTAAAAGAAACATAATAGTTTGTTACTCATTTCTATACTCTCTGGTTTTGTTAAGTCTAGTAGTAGAGACGTAAGGGCATACTTTGTAAGACAATATTTATATTCATGTATTTATATATACATATCTGTATCTATTCATACCCATACCCATATCCATTTATATGCATATACATACATATTTTCTCTTAGTTTACTAAGATGTACAAAAGAAAAACACAGACATGACTAAGAACCTAGAGATTAATTTTAAGCAGTACCAATTCAAATTATGTAACCTGGTTGTTATGAAAACTGTCAATCTATGACCAAAAGAAATGCAGCCTAGACAACTTCATGTAATTGTGAAGTTGTGCTGAAATCCAGACTTACAATGAAACCAAGGATGTTTAACTAAAAAAGCTTAATTTATTTAAATACCTGTGGACTTCTCTATTTGTGATGTCCTTATGAATGGCAACAAGTTTTAGGAAACTTCAGTAGAATTTTTCTATAACCCAGGTAGCTTTTAAAAATACTGTCAAAGATACCAGTAGGCCAGATTTTACAAATTCATTTTAGAATCAGGAATAAGTATATTTTATATTTTTAAACAAGAAATTGCCAATAAAATCCTTAATCCTCCCTTCCCCCTCTAAGAAATAAAATAATATAGAGGAAGTTATTGAAAGTTTCTAACCTAATTTTAAAAGCAGAGTGCTCAAAGAATTAATTTCATTTTAAAATCAGAGGAATCCAGATTTAGCCAATATAATTGTTTGAAATGGTCTTAGCATATTTTATAAAATCATTTGTAAAGTTACCAAATGTCTTGGGAATTTTTGCTCTAATCACTCCTAAATCCATCCAAATTGGTTTTAAATGACTGTTCATAATGGTAAAATTTTATTAAAAACACGCTTTACTCCAGTTTTAAACTTTAGGGAAGTCGATTTCAAGCTGAAATAATTAGATGCTATTTAATTCTTCATGGGGCATGTTAGAGATTGTAGCATGCCAAAATCACAGCCCATCATGGAAACTATATGGAAAGCTTACTTGTTATATTCCAAGATGGCCTGTTTCTTCCAATGACATTTCCTGCATATATGGGCATGGATGTTTTAAAAACAAGCACACAATCCCACAAACACAGAACTATGCATATCCACTAGGGTCTTCCTTTTAGTGTTTTTTTTCCTTTTTTTTAAAGCTTTACATGAATAATATCCAGCATCATGGACCTTGAACACTGATGACTCTGGCTAACGCTTTTATCCTTTGCTTGAAATTACAGGATCAGTCTAGCCAGAATTTATGAGAACCAGACCCCAGACCTCACATAGCTCACATATTAGACCATTAGGCATCTAACTACCTCTGAACAATTTCAATGCATTATCTTGCCTTCTCCCTGGGGCACAAACTTCACTCGTCCATACTTTTAATATATTTTGTCTGCATGAAGCAGATCGAGTTATTACATGCCAGCAGATCACGACTTACCGAAATCTCATTGCTTCACAATGATGCAACTAATATCTCTGTTCTCTATTCTGAGATGGGGCAGTAAGGAAATGGTCAACAGTGCAATTTTCAGTAAATTAGCCGATGGTCTATGCAAGGCAAATTTGCTGTTTTTACTTAGATAATTTAAACATTTCAATACACTTTCACTCCCAGAATATACATTTAGCCATAGAAAGCCCTATTCATGAGCATTTATTTTAAATAAAAATTGCATACCCTTTAAAATGGGCTTTTAGAACACTTTAGATAAATGAAAATATTCTATCCTCTACTTTACTAGGATGGGTTTTTATATTTATGATTGTGTATATCATATTTATTTTTAAATTGGCTTTGCAGACTTATTAGCTGGGAATCTATTTGTTCTTTGAGAAAATAAATGCAGTGATCAAGATTTAGCATTAAAAAAAGTAGGATTAAAAATCAATTGACCTCTGAGCTCTCCTGGACCTTTTACCTGGATTGTAAAGTCATTACGTTCTTTTCTTTCATTAGCTTTTTGCTTCAGCAAGGCTGAACAGGAAACAAGGGTGATCCTGTCCCATCCCTGGAGGCTGCTCATCAGCTAGCTCAGTTTACAGCAATAAAAAAAAAATTGGAAACATAGAGTCCCTGAGAAAGGCTATATCTTTATCATGCACAACTATTATTAGTGTATTAATGGGAACAACACTAGGCATTCTTCTTCCAAATCAGTATGTTTATTAAACACTTTAATCCATTCTTTAGTTGTTTTCTGCAATGTTTAACTTAATTTTAAAAATAAATAAATAATTAGAATTACTTACTATTTTTATCATTTCTCAATAAAATATGTACTGGGCCAAGCTACTGTTATCTAAAACAACTTGGCCATTTAGTTCCTAACTAAAACAAACGGCAGCAAAAGGTCATTAGTCCCAGAGACTAAAATTGTTTTGATGAAGCCCAGCTTCCCATTCTGTTGACAAGTGTCTCAATTCTTTTCAACAGTTCCCTGTGTCCACACTGGAAGAATGCAGAACAGTCATCAGTCTGGAGTAACCACTGGCCCTTGGTGACGATTTGCAGAACCACCACTGAATTGAACTCTATATAGAGAGCTTCCTTCCCCAGCCCCCACCTGAGGGTGGGATAATTAATGATTGTAACTGAGTTCTTAGCTGTGGCTTTGACATATAAGCCCTTGGCTGGACCTCTATTGCTATACCCATTTACCAAACAGTGGCCTCCAAGGATAATTATGCCTGTTTCTTTGTGAACCCTGGGAGATAAAGCAAACCTGGAACTTTTAAGCAAAGTTTTCTTCAATAAGGCAGCTGCTATGCTTCATCCCTGTTAGCAGGGCATACATTTGACTGCACCATAAAATGGAGACAGAGAATGAAAGAAAGAAATGGAGGCATGTGGGGTGCAGGGGGAGAATGAGGGCTCTTTGTGACTGATCTGACTTTTGTTATTATTGGATTGTTTGGTCATAACTTCCATAATGGCTTGGTTTGGGGTTGAGGGGTTGGTTTAACTAGGTTCTGTGATTAATGATGAAGACCTTGGTTAGCTTACATGTTTGTGTACCATTCCTGATAAAGAAGCATCTTATCTAATTCTCCTCTCAACTTTCATTTTGTCTGAGCTCAGCATATTTGTGTTGACTTATATTTAATACTTGTTATCAGTGATTTCCTTCTCAACTCTTTCTCTCTATTTGGAGTTTAAGCTAAAAAAGATTTATTAGTTAATAAGGGAGCAAGAGTGAATTTAGGTGAGTTTAAGAAAATTCAAGGGAAGGAACATTATCTCACTGAGGTTTTAGGAGACCAGAGAATTTGGGCTTGATATTCAGTTATGCCTTAGGTATTTTGCCTTACTAGTTCTACAGGGAATTTCTTTCTGAATGAGATACTTCTGATACAATACTAAAGACAACATCTACCTTTCTGAAGTGCTTAGAGATCCTCAGATTGCAGACCACAACAAAATTCTGTTAATGGACCCTTTGAAATATCGTGCTACATTCCAGGGAATGGAAGTGAGAGGTCAGAGTGGCTACTTAAACTTCCTGCCTGGGGGAGATGGGGCAGTGCTAAATGTGGAGAG
The DNA here is from genome assembly GCF_019393635.1 of Dromiciops gliroides. Taxonomy (NCBI): domain Eukaryota; kingdom Metazoa; phylum Chordata; class Mammalia; order Microbiotheria; family Microbiotheriidae; genus Dromiciops; species Dromiciops gliroides. Next base: position 186,495,325 of record NC_057862.1, read on the forward strand.
GGTGATCAAGACATTAAAACTCAGCAAAGGAAAGGAGAGAAGAAAATGTCATTTACTAGACTTTATATTGGATTAGGAATTAGCTGGCTTTGGGTCTATTTCTCAGCCTGTCACTAATTCACTATGTGATTCCTAGTAAAGTTACTTAAAAAACAAACAAATTATACACTGATTTGTATATCTAATTTGGTTAAGTCTATGAGGTCAGCTGGGATTTTCATTTAACCAATCATGCTTATCAATATAATCTTTACTCCTTATACCAGTATATTAAGAAAAAGAATTCAAGTGTTTGGAAACACTTTCAGAATTTAATTTTTTAAATATTTATGAAAACCTAGCAAACAGGAAGGAATTCTAGAAAATGGAGGAAAGAAAATAAATGTAATTCAGTGGTTGAGCAATTAAATAACATTGAGAGAGAAGGAAAATATTTACTCAGTCACTCAATAGATTTTTCAAAACATTCACCTGTATACAAGAATATAGTAAACAAGACATAACTCCTCCCTTCACAAAGCTTATAGTCAGTACTCAGAAGGGTTAACTTTTTAGTGTCATGGACCCCCTTTGTTAGTTTTATAAAGTCTATGGACTTCTCAGAATTATGTTTTCAAAGGAAATGCAAAATTTCAATTAGAGGTTAGTAAAAATAAGAATGTATTTTTTTTCACATTCAAGTTTACAGACACCCTGAAATCTATTCCTTGGGGGTCCATAGATTCCATGTAAAGAAGGAAGGAAAAAAGCACTTCATAATCATATACTATGTGACAGACACTGAATACTGAGTACATTTAGTAAAATGCTCTATAAATATTATCTCACTTGATCCTCACAACACCCATGGGAGGCAGGGACTATTATTATTCCCACTTTACAAATGAAGAAACTGAGGCAGACAGAGGTTAAGTGGCTTTCTCAGGGTCACACAGTTAGTGTGTTAGATTTGAAGTTAGGCCTTCTTAACTCCAGGCCCAAGTACTATATCCACTGTACCATCCAACTGCCTCTGGTCTAGTAATTGTGGTAGTTCTGGGGTTAGAAAAAGATTACTTCTGATTGATAAGAGCAAGTCTGTGCCCTAGAATACTTACTTATATGTAAAGTGGGAATAACTATCAGATTGTCTACTTCACAGGACTGTGAAGAAAACACAGGGTAAATCTTAACTTAATAAATTTGAATTATTATATTTATTGTTATCATTTTTAGTATACTCAGGCAAGGTTTCATGGAGGAGATTAGAATTGAGGAGGACATTCCAAGTGAAGGCAATGGTTGTGAACAAAGAGACGTGGGGTGTTTTAAAAGGATAAATGAATAGTCCTCACTGAGAGGAGTATCTCACCCAGGATCCCAATAGGTACTCCAACAACCAATATGAGCATAGAATACACAGATCCAGGTAGTGGTGTAAATTGTAAACTATTTTAGAGGAAAATAGGTTACATTTCCTCATCTATATAGTGAAAGGGTTGAATTACAAGGCATATAGATCCACTTCCAGCTCTGAAGTGATGATCATAGGAAATTATAGAATGCCTTGTACATCAGGTAGAGTGATCCTAAAACATAGCTCTGGTCATTTCAGTCCCTGGTACAAAAACCATCAGTGACACTCTCCCCATTACATGGATAATAATCTGGCTGCCATAGGTAGGATGAACTGGAAGAGGATGAAAGTAGAAGTAGAGAGACTTCTTAGGAGAATATTATCATGATCCAAGGGAGAAGACTTAAGATTCAGAAACCTGGGAGCCAACAATGAGAAGAGGCCTTTAGAGAGGAGAGAGTGACTAAAGATAATAAAACTGTTCTAACTTGATTGGGAGAGGTACTCAGTTAAATAAATGGATTTCCATGGTTGACAGTTTCTTTGATCCACATCTCTCCACCTATTCAATCAACAAGTTTCTATTAAGGCACCTACTATGTGTCAGGTCTTGTGTTAGGTACAGGGGATACAAATAGAAGATATGAAACAAAACATTCTCATGAGGCTTCTATTCCAACGAGACAACCAATACATACATAAACACACACAGCAAAACTATAAAGTGGGGGGTGGCTAGGTGGCGCAGTGGATAAAGCACCGGCCCAGGATTCAGGAGATCCTGAGTTCAAATCTGGCCTCGGACACTTGACACTTACTGGCTGTGTGACCCTGGGCAAGTCACTTAACCCCCATTGCCCTGCAAAAAACAAAAAAACAAAAACAAAAACAAACTATAAAGTGAATAAATACACTTATAAAGTGCAAAGTTATTTGAAAAGAAGTGCATCATTATTTGGGGGTAACAGGAAAGGCTAGAAGATTGTACTTTAAGCTACCGTTTAGAGGAAGAGAGAGAGAATTTATGAGTTGGTGGTTAGGAGGGAGGACATTCCAGGGATGAGGTATGAACACTGAAAATGCACAGAGATGGTTGATCCATGTAGTTATTAGTAATAGACCCTTGCCAACTTGAATATTTGTTACAGATGGACAGATTTATAAGACATATTTTGTTCTTTGCAGATAGGTGCCTCTTCCAAAACAAACTAAAAATATCTTCTAGAAATTTCTTACAACCCCAATGTATTCTTCCAAAGCATTCAAACTCAAAAAACACCGTGTGGAGGAGTAGAGCTAGTGAAAATGGTAGACCTTTTTTGTTTAAGATTAGAAGAAGGGGGATATGACTTCTGTGCCTGGGGAGGGGGAATCAGGAAAGAGAAGTGTAGAAAGGGATACTTGGAGTCAGAGGACCTGAATTTCAGTCCTGTCTTTGATATCTACTATCAGTGTGATGTTGGGTAAGTCATTTAGCTTCTCTGGTTCTACCATTTGTAAAAATTAAGGGATCAGTTCAGATGTCTCCTAAAATCTCTTCCAACTGTGAGCCTATGAGCCTATGATCCTGGATAAAGATGTGCCAACAGTCAGAGCCTTCTTTGCCCCAAGCAATTCCTCGTGTGGGAGACACTAAGGCTAAGCCTCTCAGCCAGTATCCTCAGGAGAGTAGCAAAGAAATACCACAGACAACCTTTTTCTGCCCCTACTCCAAGTTACCTAAAAGGACTCTAGGCAGCTTGTCTTCAAAGCCATCTGAGTAGAATTCCAGAATACAGTCCCCTGCCCCTTCCCACCATCTCTCTTGATAGCTGATATCTGAAAATCTTTTGATCAAGAAAAGACTTTTTTTTTTTATTGGAGCTAAAATACTTAAAATTCAATTGTCTGACTAAGGCAACATTTTAGTATGAACAAGTTTCTGTTAAGCATGTTTTATCAATAACAGATCCAAATGACTGATTATCATATCTCTCCATTGTTTTTTGGAAAGAAAAAGGAAAAGGGAAAGAAGATGGCTATCGTCATTATGGGCCAGTTACCCCACAGAAAGGAGATAAAAGGACAAAAGAAGCAATGAGCTCCCTGATGTTGGCTCTTGAAAGACCTGGGTTCAAGTTTCATTTCTGACAAGTACTTACAGCTTAAATCTAGGCAAGTATCTTAAGCTCTCCGAAACTGTACTTTGCAGAGAAGGTGCCGATCTGCATTGCTAGGGAGAGGTATCTTGCTCAAGAATGCCGGAACCAATGAAATCACAGCTCTGTCCCTCCTGACTGTATGTAGCACAGGGTTTTCCAAATATTACAGACTCTTAATAAAAGTCTCCTGAAATATCAGCAACCTTCTTCGACTTCACAGTTTGGCCAAGTGTTGACTTTGTTTACCTCTAAATAGGCCTGGACAAATTAAAACGAACCGAAATATATTTATCATGCATTCATACAGGTAAATAGCTCATCTTGGTATGACTGATGGACTTTTCGCCCTCTTCCCCACTGGTCTGATGCTGCAAGGAAGCTTCCATCCCAGGGGGATTCATTAATTGAAATATCCTTGTATAGGAAACAAAGTACTATGTTCACTCCTCACCCCCTTATGATCTGACTTTTGACCCTACCATTCCACTGAAACTGCTCTATCAAAGGTCATCAGTGCCTTCTTAATTGCTGCATTCGATGGCCCTTCCTCTGTCTTCATCCTCTTTAAACATCCTGCAGCACTGACACCACTAACTGCCCTTCTTCCTGGATGCTCTTCCTTCTCCTACACATATTCTCACTCTTCCTCAGTCTCTTTCTATGGTTCTCATGTTTGTTTTTTTGTCACTTCCCTACCCCCAAGTGTGGGTGACACTCAAAGCTCTATCCCAGGCCCTTTTCTCTTCACTCTACATCCTCTCCCTTGGTGATTTCATACATTTCATGGTCTCAATCATAACCTCTATGCATATGACTCCCAAATTTATGTTTTCATCCAAAATTTCTCCCCCAGACTTCAGTCTTATACTTCTTACTGTCTGTTGAACATATTCACCTGGATACCTTGCAGGCACCTTAAACTCAACATGCCCACAAGTGGACATATAATGTCAGACCCCTCCAATACTTCCCTTCTTCCCACCTTACCTGTTCCTATTTGTGGCATTATCATCCTTAGTCACTCAGACTAAGAATCTCCAGGTTATCTTTGACTCTCTTCCCTCCTTCATCCCAATAATCCTATAGCTAAGAAATTGTTGCTTCATGCTGTCCTTTTCTTTCTACCTGCACAACACTCTTCATGTCTCTCCCTTCTCTCTACAATGCTACCCCTAATTCAAGTCTTCATCCCCTCCCACCTAGACTGCTATCATAACCTCCTAAAAGAACTCCCTAACTACTCTTTCTCCTTTCCAAATAATACTTCATGTAGAATTTCCAATAAAATCTTCTTAGTGTATCACTTTGACCATATCATTCCTCTGCTTCAGAGCCTCCAGTATTCCATATTAACAGTAGGATAATTAAAAAAAACCAATTTTGCCACCAAATATAAAAAACTGATTAGGTATCATTAAACCACTAATTCTTTCATTCATCAAATGTATATTTTTCTTTTTTAATGTATATATCTTCTATTTTTTCTTTTTAACCTGTGAATGACTATTAAAGAATGTAAGAGTTGTCGCTCAGAGACAAGAAAATCTTGAAACTTCATAGTATATCTCCCTCAACCTATCCATAATCATTCCCACTTAAGTCCATATGAATTTGCCTTCACACAAGAACTATGGGAAAAATACTCTGTTCCTCCCTCATTCCCTTTTATTACAGTGTGTAGTGTTAGTATAATAGAAAACAAAAGAGAGATCATCTCCCCCAGATTCTGAACCTGGAGATTTCAGATATCCCCCTGTATCCTCACACTGATAATCAGCCAGTTGCTATATATGACTGGGTTGATAAATTTCAGCTGATGGTCACATAAGGCAATATCATCTTGCCATTCCAAAGATGTAGCACAGATACAGAAAATTATTTGTAACTAAATATACAAAGTAGAAAAAAAATGAAGCTTGTATTATTTTCCCTACTAAAAAGAAATGGTGCAGACCTACAGGGTAATCTAGATTTCTTTGCCGTAACTTCTACTAGATGTAAGACACTGTATGGATGAAACTTCTACAAACAGGAAAATTAAATACTCCCTGGCCTCAAGGAGCTTTCATTCTAAAGTATTCAGAGTATACACAGATAAATAAATAGAAGTAAATTTGGAGAGAGAGAGAGAGAGAGAGAGAGAGAGAGAGAGAGAGAGAGAGAGAGAAGGAGAGGGAGACAGAGAGGGAGAAAGAGAGGGAGAGGGAGAGGGAGAAGGAGACAGAGACAGAGAAACAGAGAGAGATAGACAGAGGCAGAGACAGAGCACTCAACAACTAAGAATTAACAGGGAAGTCTTCATAAACTGACACTTGAGCTGAGCCTTGAAAGGAGAATTCTAAGAGGTAACAGGGCGAACAGACAGTCTAGGCATGGAGTAAAGCTTGTGAAAATCTCTGGAGGCAGGATACAGAAGCCAACTTGGATAATAGTTTGCAATCCAGTTTAACTGGAACACAGAGAGTATAAAGGAAACTGAAATAAGCCTGAAAAATAAGTTGAAGTGATTATATGTAAGGCTCTAAATAACAAAAAAAAAACATTTAAAAAGTTTATCCTAATGGCTCTAGGAGCTATTCAAGTGACTTTTGAACTCTCCTACTTCAAATCAAACTGTGTATGGGATATATGTGTATGTGTTAAACTAAATGGCCACAGGGGTTCCTTCCAACCACCAACTCCGTGATTCTTCTGTGACTCTTTGATCTCAAATTTCTCTGTCATTTTAACATTTACAGAGGCCTTTCCTTATTATTCATGCTATGAAGCCTCAAAACTTTTGAGGCACTTGGTCCCATATTTTTTCAGTGTTGCATATGTCAAATAATGATATAGATTTGGTTACTACAAGGTTGCATGTATTACCACCTCAAATATTGAGTTCATATCAGACTGTCAGAAATAAGCCTTTAGCCCAATTGTAAAACTAAAGTAGGTAAGTGGTACAGTGGTTAGAGTACTAGACCAGAATTCAAGAAGAACTAACTATAAATCCAGCCTCAGCCACTTACTAGTTGTTTTATGCTGGGAATTCACTTAACCTCCATTTGCCTCAGTTTCTTCATCTGAAAAGTAGGAATAACAATAGCACCTTCCTCCCAGAGTTGTCATGAGGATCAAATAAGATAATATTTGTAAAGCACTTTGCAAACCTTAAAGTGTTATATAAATTCTAGCTATAAAATAATTATTGTGATTCCAATATATCATTTAATCAATTAGTTCTCATAATTAATATAATAATTATTATCATTATTATTTTGAAGAAATCAAAGTACAGTTTGAGCAGGTACAAGCCCTCACCATTATGCCACCCATTAACAGCCAATCATGAAAGATATGAAAATTATCTACCTCTGATATTAGGGATATTTCGAGGAATAACAGCTGCAAGGAGTCTCCAGAGAGCTTGTGCTTAGACATGCAGACATATCCCATGTACCCTGAGCTCTTTGTGTTCAAGCACTTTCCTTTTACCTGTGTCTAGGCCTCAACCTCAAGGCATGCCACATACACTCTTGAGAACCACAAGCTGACCCCAATTCAACAACAAAGCCACAGTCAGGCCAAATATTGTGCTACGGCACAGATGTGCAAGAGCTGAGATACTGTCCTACTTCTTCAGTCATGGAACTAAAACAAATCCTTGGGTTCAAAATTGTACTACTATCAGACCACAGGCAGTAGAACAGGCTGAAAGGGCAAATATGTCCAGACGCAGCCTATGCCTCTGGATGGATAGCTATTCATTCCTTACTCTTAAAGCAAAGGCTATTCCAAAGTCATAATTATTACTTTGTAGTTTATTTTTTAAGGTAAGAAATCAGAAAACTAATGCCTCTTGTATTGTTCTTTTTCAATTTTATTGTTGCATAAAATGGAACTCTTAGACAAGGGTTTGGTTAATTCAATGCATCCTGGATTAGAAAATCATAGATTTCATTAAGGAACCTTCGAGACCACCCAGTCTAATCTCCTCACTTTACAGATGAACTGAAGCCAAGAGAAGGAAGTGACTTGCTCAGGATCACCTAACTAATAAGTTCCTGAGGCAGGATTTAAGCCCAGCTCTTCTTGCTTCCAAAGTATAGCACTATCCCAACCCCTTCTGATGACCAGGTTATATTTACTGGAGAGAGTGGACTTTGATTTTGTTTCCAGTGACAGAAAGAGGTTCTGGCTTGTCATTCTAGGGAGATAAAACTGAATGGCACAGGATGAAAGTAGGGAAGGAAAAGTGTTGAGATCCAGTTGATTAGATTGAAAGAAGTAGGCTGTAAATAAGAAAAAAAATAGAGCAAAATGGTAGCCAATGGACTGAATCCTATAAAGAAGCTTAGCTCATTAGAATGCAACATACTGGAGAAACTCTTTCTGCTGGTTTAGAATTCCAAAACCTTATGTGGTGCTTCGACACACTTTTATCATTATTTTCCAATGGACCCATTGTATTCAGCTTTTGGAGAGGCACAACTCTTTGGTTTGTATTCCTTACTTTTGTAAGTGAGCAGTAATTTTGGACATAGTTTATTTCGCTAGTTTAACCCTTCCAACAATTATATATGAAGGTATGATAAGTTATTTCTGGGTATTTAAGACGGGCGAGGAGAAATGAACATTTATTAAGTGCCTACTATGTGCCAGGCACTGTGCTAAGTGCTTTACAAATATTAGCTTTATATATATATATATATATATATATATATATATATATTTTTTTTTAGTGAGGCAATTGGGGTTAAGTGACTTGCCCAGGGCCAAACAGCTAGTAAGTATTAAGTGTCTGAGGCCGGATTTGAACTCAGGTACTCCTGACTCCAGGGCCAGTGCTCTATCCACTGTGTCACCTAGTTGCCCCAGCTTTATAAATATTGAAGTATATAGATGTGCTGTATAGCTGTCAAGGGCAAGAGAATCTTATAAAGCACCTAGAGATGCTCTAGTATGTAACAACAATGGCATTTTGAATATAATTAACTTTTTTTTTTTTTTTAGTGAGGCAAATTGGAGTTAAATGACTTGCCCAGGGTCACACAGCTAGTAAGTGTTAAGTGTCTGAGGCCGGATCTGAACTCAGGTACTCCTGACTCCAGGGCCGGTGCTCTATCCACTGCGCCACCTAGCCGCCCCTATAATTAACTTCTAATCCAACTTTTCCTAATTTTTAGTATCTCTTTAACATGATCAAATAACAAAACAAACACTTCTGACTCTAGATTACTGGATTTTATTCTTTCAACTGTAATTTTGATGACTGATTTTGGAAAAGTTAGAAATTGATTTTCACTGTTGTTTTTCACAAGAAATATGTATTCAAGTTGTTAAAATAACAAAAATAAATGGAGAAACCTCCTACCATAAATAACCAAATCTCAAGTTAGTCCACTTCCTTGGTAGGAAGTCATTACTTCTTTTCCCCTTGGGAAAAGGTAAGCTCTGTAGTTTTTAAGTAATGGAATAAGCCTCCACTTAAAAAATAATAAGTAGCATTTATGGGCCAGGCACTAGGCTAAACTTTTTACAAGTATTATCTCATCTGATCCCTATAAGGTGGGTACTATTATTATCTCTGTTTTACAGATGAGGAAAGTGAGGCAAACTGAGGTCAAGTCACATACTTGCCCAAGGTCATATAGCTAGTAAGTGTCTGAAACTGGATTTGAATTGAGGTCTTATAGATTTCAGTTCCACTACTCTTGCCACCATACTCCCAGGCTGCAAAGGCCTCTCAGGTGTCAAGTCATCTGAATGATTTAAGCATCATGAACCAACTACTCTTTAGTCACATCTAACTCATCCAGCCCACGATGAAATTCACATGCCCCCATCACTTCCTGTTTCTTGCTTCTTCCTGTCACTGAAATTCCTTGCCCTGTTATACTTACACCTGCATAGGTAGCTATATGGATGACTTGTCAATTGATATGTTTATCAGCATGTTGCCATGCTTTCACTAAGGTAAATAAATCCTAAATGGATATTTTGTTCATTTGGCTTCTCCCTCCTTTAATCACTTACATCGTTGTTAAAGATAGTTTTACCTCAATGTCTCCATATAAACCTGGCTGAGCTCAATAGAGATGGAGGACTGTTATGGTCACCTGAGGAGAAAACAAACTAGTCTACTTTCATGAGCATGGGTTTCTCCAAAGACAATAGGTGGCTCAATGGCTAAACAGATGGGGGACATGGATGAAACATTATTCAAATAAAGGACTTTGAAGCCTAGAGTCTGGGTATTTTGTCAATGTCTCTTAAAAACTAGTCTATAGGGGCAGCTAGATGGCGCAGTGGATAGAGCACCGGCCCTGGAGTCAGGAGTACCTGAGTTCAAATCCGGCCTCAGACACTTAACACTTACTAGCTGTGTGACCCTGGGCAAGTCACTTAACCTCAATTGCCTCACTAAAAAACAAAACAACAACAACAACAAAAACTAGTCTATACATAGTTTTTAAGGTCCCCAAAGTAAACTATTTCTTGAATGAATAATTTTTTTTATAAAATGCTAATTTACTGTCTTGCATAGATAGTGAAAAGCATGATTTTTATTGTTTACTAAATTGTCATGAGTTCTAGTCCCCCTTTGCAACTAAGTAGATATGTTTTTTAAAAAAATACACAGAAAGAATCCTTTCTTAAAATGATGTTCATAATCTTGTCCTGTTATGCTGACTGAGCAGCTGGTATTTTTTGGTAAATATCCCAGATGTTTCATCAGTATGGTAACACCTTACACAATGCTGTCTGCAAAGATCTTGAACCAATCCCACATGGACACAGGGACCTCAAGACCCCTGACTTAAACTATTTCTCATTACATGGTGAACCTTAATGATTTTATGACCTAACATTTTCTTCATATAATTTAAGCAAGGTGCATAGAAAACTACAAACATATGTCATCAATAGGTTATTGGGGAGGGGGGAATGTCTATTCATTCTACGTAGTTTTCCTAAAATAATTAGATTTCTCTTAGTTGATATTCAGAAAAATCTATTAAATGATGGAAAGGAAATCACTAACCTTTATTAATGGCACATCATCTTCAAATGATGGATTATATGGCATAAACTTACAAACAATTCTGCCTGAATATTAGGAATCAATTGAAAGAAAGTTTGGATAACTAGTACTCACTTTGATTTTCCCCCCAGGCAATCAGTGAAGCATCCTACCATTTTAATTATTTTGTCTGTTTTACCAACATCTGCCTGAAGATTACATTTTCTATCACCCATGCAATTAAAATGGTTAAAACATTTTGCTTGTTTTACAAATACATCATAAAAACCAAACTAAATGAATGCATAGATTGAAATTGGTCAAACTCACTTTCAATTATTTACCCCCCTTGGATAACTTGCAATAAATAGGCGCAATTTTACAGAATGTCTTGAACATGTAGAGAAAGAGTGTAAACACATCCTCCTGGTCTTAGGTCCTTTTACATAGATTTATAATTCTATTTATGACAGTGAATAAGAACTCATAGGTGAAACACAACATTTTTTAAAAATCAATTCTATTGCACACTTGCCCCCTTATAATTTGAAACATTTATTCATGTAAGTTTACTTACTTTTATAATGTCACAGTTAATTTACCTGTAATATTTTAAGTATTTAGAAAGTTGAGAGAGATCTTTACATAAAGCCCTACACTTACTCTAACACACTGTCAAAATGATTTTTAAATATTTCAGGAAGTTTTTTAGTGCTAAAAGGCAAAAGTTTGCCATTTGCTAGAAAATTATTCACACTCTTTTAGCTTACTTGGTACAGGCATTAAAGTCATTGATTCAAAAAAAAAGAAAGACTGAGCTAAAGTATTTTAAGTGAAGCACCACATAAGTGTAAAAAAGCATTATAAGAATAAGCAAAAAAAAAATGACATTTTGTGCTGCACATTTAGATATAAAGGAATATTGTCAAATTGTATTGAAAAAAGATCACCTAGACCAGGAAACACATTTCCCTATTGCCTATATTATTACTTTTTTGTCTTCTGCTTATAAGATTTCTTGAAATGATCTATGAAGATCAGTCATAAATGATCATGCAAAGTATTTTCTAAATGTGCTTAATTTGATCAAAACTCAACATATTTTATTTGAAGGCACCTTAACAGCCATAATATTTGGGCTTTAGGTTTGTTTTATTTTTCAGTTGAAAACATTTGTTTCACCAACAAACATTTACAGAATGCAAACATTTGTTTTAACTGTTATAGCTGAAACTAACATTTGTTTTAGTACTGCTAGGATTCCTAAGTGTTTTGCAAATCGGAAAGTGATGCTTGTGGAAATGTTTACCAAAAAAAAAATGGATTGTTAGGACTGAAGATATTTTCAAAAGGTTTTCTTTGGAGAAAAATAAATGAACAAGAACAACAAAAACAAAAACAAAGAAACAACAATAAAAAACCCCACAATACCGGTGCATTACATTTTTTGTGTCAACAGTTCCACTTGAAATGTTTGACCCCTTATTACAAGATTGTACTCATCTAATAGATACAGCCAAAATATAAGTAGATCAAGTTTTAAACAAATTGAAATTTGTAAAAAAGAAAGAATAAATCTAACATTTTAAAACTCAGTGATTTCAGTTATTGTTGTTTTAGTGTTTCACAAATATATCCTGGTGTCTTATGATATTTAATATTTCTGCATCGCCGTTTGTCTATTTAATAAGAGTGTGTTAGGTAAAGATGATTGCAACCATGGTGAAAAAAAAGAGAGAGGTGGAAGATGAGTGTATATTGATGTATACCCACCTATATTTCTTGTACATATGCATGTAAGTATAAATATTATAGTAATTGGAATATGGAGAGTGACAAACTAGATGGTATCAGTGGGAATGGGCAGATTCCTTCTCTTGGGTCCCAGAAAGTTCATGATTATGTGATGAGCTAGAAAATGTTATAATACTATTTTTTTAAAAGTGAGGCAATTGGGGTTAAATGACTTGCCCAGGTTCACACAGCTAGTAAGTGTTAAGTGTCTGAGGCCGAATTTGAACTCAGGTATTCCTGACTCCAGGGCTGGTGCTCTATCCACTGAGCCACCTAGATGCCCCTATAATACTATTTTAAAAGAAATTTAAAGTATTGAACACTTTTAGATGAGTATTTTTTAAAAAGTATCTATCATCAAAAGGACTGTCCTGATTGGAAGGAAATGGAGTTAAAAGGGTACATAGATATAAGCAGAGCATTTAGTTCATCATCAGAGATGAAAAAGATGGGAAGACCCAGGAAACATTTGCTTCATATTTATGAAATTAATCTTTTTCTCTCTCTCCCTCTCTCTCTCTCCTAGCTTTTCAGTTTATTAATTGTTCTAGACAAGAAGGGGAGGAACTACTTGTTTCTTCTTCCTAAAGGGTACAGACACAAGCAAAGAGTCAGTGGATTAGAGTGAAAAGGGCCTTGAGAGGTCATTTTGTCTACAGCCCTGTCTCCAAGTGGGATTACTTTTAATTCACTATTGGAGAAAGCTTTTCTGATTTTTTTTTCAAAATACATACATATACATGTATATCTGTATGTGTACACACCCAACTACTCACTGGTTCACAAATCCACTTGTAAACCAGTCCCATTACTGATAGTGATGATTTCAATTTATATGTTGGATTATAATTTTCTAATGTAAATCTTCCTTTTCTGCTCACAATTCAATTGCATGCAAATCTCTTGGACAAGAAAGCTATTTCCCACAATTGGCCACTTGCACCAATGACCAATTTCAGTTGCAACCGACTTGTATTGGAATTTCTTGCACACAAGTCCATCCCATTTGAAATGTTTTGGGTGCAGTTAAATTGTGCATGGAATTTGCATACTGAAGATAAGATTGTTCTTATGAAACTCCTTTTTAAAAAAGAAACCTGCTTACATATGGCGCCTAGATAAATACATTCAAAGAAATATTAGTTCTATTGAGAAAGGAATTATCTTCCTGATTTTTAAAAAAGAAAGACACAGACTGAAAAGAAACAAATACTTCCAGGGATCCCATTTGATCAATATATCAGCGAACAATGAGAAACGGTGTTAGGTTCACAGACTAGCCACTTCATAGTTTGTTGTTTTTGTTTTTTGTTTTGTTTTGTTTTGAGCATGATCCCTATATGAAAAAGATAGTTGAGGTTTGATTCATTGCCATGTGTTTATTAATATCAGGTTTTACCTTAGGCTGTTGGCTACAACAGCCTGTTTAGTAGCTTTTATTCATGGCAGATTAATATTCCTGACAGAGAGCTACTCATTGATGCAGTTCTGTGGCATCTACACAATTAACTTTCCTTCATTGCACATCAGTGGCGTGTTAAGTTTTTCCTAACAACCTCTATGGATGCATATAATCTCATCACAATATATGAAGCATGTCCAATAAAAGGAACATTGATGGGTACTTTAGTTCAATATAGCAGCAAGATTTTATACAGCTGGACCAAAAAAAAAAAAAAGGTAGAATTCAATCATTAAAACATCTCCCTCTCCCAGTCCTTTCCCAACAGGTTACATCTACATTAGGCACAGTAGGTTCCTAAGAAAGATAAAGCAGTGGAGCGATCTACCCATCCATTCATGTACTAATGGATATCATTGTATAGTACAGAGGGTGCTTGATTTGGAATCCAGAGATACCAGGGTTGAAATCACACCGAACCTCTGACACAGTTTGACAATGAGCAATGATAGCCTCTCTTAGCCTTGGTCTTTCATATGTAGAATGATCAGGATTTGACTATTCGAAATGTCAGTCCTTTTCAGTCATCAAATTATGATCTTCTGGTCTATGTAATGGGAGTCATGATAATGGCTGTACCTATCTCACAGGGTTGTGATAAGGATTAAATGGCATGATGTATATAGAAAGTATTGTGCAAATCTTAGAACACAGTGAATAACTACTACTACTACTACTACTACTACTACTACTACTACTACTACTACTACTACTACTACTACTATTACTACTATTTCCTTTGTCTCCAGGAAAAGTGCAGTTATCTTTTCATTACACATCACACTATAGTGTGACCCTGGGCAAGTCACTTAGCCCTCATTGCCTCATAAAAAACAAAAACAAAACAAACAAACAAACATACACATCACACTACAGAATTAAATTGTGTATCCCATGTGTGGGCCAGTTCTAGGCAAACATTTACTATTAAAATGCCCCATGAGTTATATAGGTAACTATGTTCCCTCACCTAATATACAAGTGCTTTACTTTTATCAGGTTCATACATTTGTGTATGAATATATATATATATATATATATATATATATCCACACACATATACATAGATACACCTAGATACATGGAGATAGATGTATCTATATATGTCTCAACATATAGTAGATACTCTATGTGCTTTTAGTTAAAGCCACCATATAATCAGCATATACATATCATGTGTATCTAGGAAGTGAGATAGTTGTTAACTAAATGAAAGAAAATTGCCTTGTTCTACCTATCAGTGTTCTAATTGTGCTCCTTGACATAATCTATAAGAATTATATTGCATAAACCTTTTTGATGGAATATCTTACAGCAATTCATGTATAAACATTATCTGGCTTCAAGTATCCAGAGTAGTAAGAGCAAATATTTGGCATAGTGAATAGAGGACCAAACTCAAAGCCTGGTAGACCTAGGTTCAAACCTTGCCTCAGACACATAATATCTATTAAGATATTGGGTAAGTCACGGGATCTCTCAGGGTCCCACAGGCAACTGTCTAAGACTCAATATTACTGAACTGCAGCAGTAGGGGTTTCCTCCTTAGAATCAATGAAACCTCTGGTCTGAGGCCTTCCCTTCATATTCCAACTCTCCCCAAAAGCCTGCTAAACACAAAACACACAAACCTGAAGAAACAAGAAAATGCCATAGTATGGCATAGTAGTAAAACTAAAGGACTTAGAATCAGAGCAAACACCTCATTTCAAATCTCCACTTGGCTTCTGGTGAATCACTTCACCTTTCCAAGTCTTGGCTTTCTCATTAGTAATATGGAACTAACACTTATATTGGTTATCCCCCCCCCCCAAGGGTTGTTATGAATATCAAATACATGTAAAACACTGTGTAAACCTTAAGGCCTCATATATCTAAAAATTCTTCTTAATATTATTATTTCTTGGGGCAGCTAGGTGGCGCAGTGGATAGAGCACTGGTCCTGGATTCAGGAGGACCTGAGTTCAAATCCGGCCTCAGACACTTAACACTTACTAGCTGTGTGACCCTGGGCAAGTCACTTAACCCCAATTGCCTCACTAAAAATTAAAAAATTAAATTAAATTAAAATTTAAAAAAATTATTATTTCTTAGATGAAGAAATGAAAGCAGAATTCTTTTTTTCACGGTATAATGCACATGAAGTACTCTGCTAACTTTAAAGTGATATATATCATTCATTATTATCATCAGCTGCAGTGGCATCATCATCATCAAAGTAACTCAACTCAAGAAACCCCATGCGGGTTTACATGTGGAAGTAAAATTATATAAGAAGATATCAAGTCTGTTCTGTGGAGAAGAAAAAGCAAACCAACATCCTATACTGTATTTATTTTTCTCCATTAGGGCATCATCTCGGAGCACCTAGCACCTGTTTCATAATGACTGATACACTCCCACTGAGTCGGCCCAAGGAATGATTTGGATTCTGCTGAAGAGAAATTAGTCTTTTGCTATGAACTTTGAGAAACTTTCTAAATTTACACTCTTCCACCCCCTTTTAATATTTTCATGTTCAATTCTACAGTACTATGTAAAAGCAAGACAACTAAGCTAAATATGGGCTTTTTGGCTAATATGAATAAATTATAACAAAAAATTATTTCCCCAAAAATATAGTGTCAGTTAAAACATATCACACTAGCTAGATAAGGCAGGAACAAGTATAATATAAAGGGGGTGGAGGGTAGGGGAAATGACCTCTTAAATATGCTTATGTGATAAGAGAAGGTCAAAGATGGTTGACATCTTAGGGACATAAAGGTCCAGGACCTGAATATGTGAACTAAAAAAAAAAGCCAGGAATGATAAGAAGAGGAATGAATTAGGAGAAATTGAGGATTCAAAAAAAGGGGGGGGGTGGAATGATTTGCTTAGGAATGAATTAGCTGTGAGAAATGTGGTCTATTGTTTACCTTAGAATGAAATCTATAGATATATCATAAAATACTTTGCTTAGCTTCTTCAGTGACCAGGAGAGAATACTTTCCTTGAATTTCAGTGACTAAGAATGATTAATCTGGTATGTAGAAGCTAGTATAGAACTAGAAAGTGAAATTAGAAGCACCTTAACCTCTAATCAACCTGATACTTAGCAAGTATCAAACTGAATTGAATAATAATAATTGAAATGCCTAATATGACACAATAAATTATCAACTTCAATACACTTTCACATACATTATCTATCTTATTCAACTCAACTCTATGAGAAGAAAGGCAAGTATTATGATTCTAATTTTGTAGATGATGGTGAAGCTTATAAAACTGAAATGATTTGTCCAGTATTATAATCAGAAAATGGTTAGCAAGCCATTAAGTTAAAATGTTGGGTCTAGAATCCAGGTATTCTAATTTCGAGTCCAATGCCCTTTCCACTTGCCTCTATATGAATAATTAGATTATGTGCTTTGATAACCAGGGTTTCCAGCCCATGCTGCAGCATTTTTCATGAGATTCTCATAAATGGTGGACAGCATGCCAGTTTAACCCTGGATAACTATATGAGGAGAGAAGTAGATGGGAAAGATTTGAAGAGGTAAAACATTCTTCATTTTTACTTCTTTGAAAGGACATTATTATTCCATACTATCTTTGGGAACATCTCCAGGGAAAAGAAAAAGATTCTCTTACAGACATGTAGAGGAAACCAATTTATGATTTCCAGGGGAATTTCCCCTTACATCAGATCAGAAACTCTCTTGGTTGAGCAAGATATCAACTCTCTCCCATCTAATAGAGCTTATTCACTCCTATGTACTTTTGGGGGGTATATACTAATCTGTATATCTTCTCTGGTTTCTATTTGCTATGGACTTGGATAAATGGGTTTACTTACTATTCAGTATTTGTGATGTTTTTTGTGTTACAGTGTATGGTGGCAAGAGACCAAGCTGGTAGGTATGAGATTGGGATACTCTCCTCTCTTAAGAGATGGAGTGGTCAGGAAAATGAATTTTTGTTTTTAACCAATTATGCCACTAGACAAGCAATATTTAATAGGGCAAGATTCGAGAGACATCTATAAATGCTTTACCTTGAACTTCCTGCTTGTACGTTCAGACAAGCCATACATATCTTACATGGGCAGCACATGTCTTTCACTTGTAATTTCTCTTTACCTGTACCTTTTTGTTGTTGTTGTCATCATTTTTTTTTTTTCATTAGTGGTCATGGTCAGAGAATTCATCACCAAATGACCAGGTTACAAGTAGTAAGATTCTCTGTGTTTTGCTAGACTGGTCTTCAGAAATCAGACATAGTCTATATTTAGGATTATTTATATTCAATACTTTTCCAGCATGGTGGATCCTGACAGAGCTAATGCTTTTTTTTTTGGCATAGCCTTCACAAACCTAAGCTCAGTTCTACACCATGATGAGGCTTCAAAGTAGTATACAAGGATTCAAGAATAGAGATTTCTACACTCAAATGGATCTCTGATCTCATCATGGATATTTCCTTCAGTGAGGATTATAGCTGATCCATGCCTGGGTGCCAATCTTGTTTGACTCTTGCCAATACCCTCATAAATTTTTCATAAGGGGTCCACCCAACATACTGGGGGTCTTCCTTCTTTCCAGACATCCTGATACAGTTTAAAACAGTCTTCCCACTGATTGTCCATTCTGTGATAAAGATATTTTAAGGGAGGGATAAAGGAAAAGGAAAAGGTCATAAGATTAATATCTAAGGCTAAAAGAAGAAAACTTCTTGAAACCTCCTTAAACTGGGGTAGCAAAAAGTTACTGGCAGTCATAAGACCATGGAGTTTTTCTGGTTTTTATTGGTGACAGTGCCCTATTGTAACATAAGTTTTAATTTGTATTATAAGCTTCGGGGAATATTTAATACATTTATAGCATAGATCCAAAGGGAAAAACTCATAAGATTTTAATTTGCATTTAAAATTGGTAAAAAAAAATACAAATGTCAATAAACTCTCCAAATGCCAATGCCATTCTTAAACATATATACTTCAGATACTAAACTCTAGATATGAGAAGAGAAAGATAATAAGATAATGGTATTTCTTTAGGAATGACTTAACACAGGTGATTTCACTGAAAATGGATCATAGGATTTTAAAGATACGAAGAAGATTCCATATGAAATTTCATAATGTATTCCTTCTGGTTTAAAATTGGAGAGATAATCCTGCAAATCCTAAAAAAATCTGCAAGTCAAAATCTACAATTTTAACTTTGAAGTACCATAGTACTATGAAGTACTCAATCAAGGATCTCATTTTAAATGAAATTCTTTTTTCTTCCTTCTTCAGGAGAAGCCCAAGTTGTCAGCAGCTTTCTATGTGTATTTCATAAAGTTTCTGAACTAAACTGCCTAAGAGTATGGGAACATGAACCACAAAACTCATGGACAATCCACTGAAATAATATACCCTAAGTTTTCATTATTTGCCTATACTTAGAAATTTCCTAAGTATTAATATGAAAGGGCATTCCTTACTGAGTGCTATGCTTTAAGGAATGCTTATGAACAGACGTACAAGACCTTCACTGACATCTAACAAAAATTCCAATCCTACCTATTTATCATAAAAATCTATTTAAAACAATTTTTAAAAAAATTTTTTTTAGTGAGGCAATTGGGGTTAAGTGACTTGCCCAGGGTCACACAGCTAGGAAGCATTAAGTGTCTGAGGCTGGATTTGAATTCAGGTACTCCTGACTCCAGGGCCAGTGCTCTATCCACTGTGCCACCTAGCTGCCCCTAAAAATCTATTTTTCTTACTGAAAGTTGGTTCTGACCAGGATACCAAAAAAGATCCAGTATACATTCCTTATCCCATCCCATGTTTTCTAAAACGATCATTGTTTACAAAGCAAGAGACCACCTAAATCATTCAAACAATTTAGAAGACTTTAGAGAGAAAAATGATGTCTTTTTAAGTATGAGAAAGACACATCCTAACATGTGGGATATATTATTTGAACATAGCTACAAACCAAGGAGTATGGCCTGACAATAATGCTGACTTTTTAGGCCAGTGCTGTACCATGAAGGAGGTAGGTTTGGCTTCTGAACCTTCCCAACACCAAAAGAAAATTCACATATTACAAGGCTGGGAGATGAAGTAACACTGAGCCCTAGAGGGCACAGATTTCGTCTTTATGTAAATCAGTGCCTGTCATTGCATGCATGATTCACTGCTCAGAGTGTACTCTTCTGTGACGAATGAGTCCCGCTTAATTTGGCAGTGATTATGCGGGTTGCTGGCCCTCTAAACCCCTTTGAACTTGTAATTGCTGCTGGTTTAAATAATGAACATTAAGGGGAGGTGGATTCATAAAACTGTGGATAATTACAATTTTTCCCCTTTTTCCTTTGGTTTTACACTAGATATGCTATATTACATATATAATATACACACATTTACATCGACAGATCTTCAGCGTTAGCTTGATGTATAGAAATGCTTCTAAGACCACTGATATCTGTATCATTACAGGTTGCTGCCGAAATAAAACTGCAGCCTAGCTCAGAATGAAGGGGGAGCTGGGGTGGGGGGTGGTGGAAAGCAGTAGAAGAGAGAGATCAGAAAGGCTTGAATGCTGGTAGGAAAGGAGGAGCAATGGCATTCATGAATATTCATAGCTAGTCACATCTGTAGCAGCCTTGCATTCCACCTTTTTTTTTTCTTCTTTGCAGTTCAACATGGGCTACAAGTGCAAACAAAAGAAGGTGCTTTTTGTAGTTCTATCAGGCTCCAGGTTTAATCTTAGCTATACATATGGGTGAACTTATTTCTGCTAGGCTTTTTCAAATATTTTTTCTGACCCTTCTTAATTCCTAAGGGCTGTGTATGTGTGTGTGTGTGTGTGTGTGTGTGTGTGTGTGTCTGTGTGTATGTAGAGAATATGAGGAAATCAGATGGTTAAACATCACATGTGTGACTCCAAATGATTTCTCATTTCTCCTCCATGCCCATTTTGGCTAAATCTGCCAATATTTTCTGATCTGGTGGGAGATAAATTTTGATTTGACGTTGGACAAAAATAAAATTCTATTGATAGGGCACAAAACCCAAAGTTAGCCAAGTGGGTCAGTCACTAACACGAAACAAAAAGGAATGAATGATAAATTTAGCAGCCTCATGTTCAGTGTTCAAACAACACAGCAGAGATTTATAGCTTTGCTGCTCTCGTAGCAAACTAAGCAGCCCACAGAAAACTGTCTGTTGTGTTTTTTTTTTTACCATGTTTTCTCCAGTTTTTGTTCTTTTTCCATTTGGAGTTGTATTTCTTTTTTTTTTTTAATTCTACATTTTCTTTATCCTAGTGTGAGTTGAATATCAAAGGCCCAGTGCTGTTGGTAAGACTCCAGCATAGAGCAGCAGCTCAATGGGATGTTATTAGAGTCTGCATCACAACATGGCAGACTGATTAATAGCAACTGTATCAATGGTAGAGCAACTTCTCAACAACGCCTCTCTAGTCACTCAAAGGGGGCCATGGGAAGAAAAAGATTTTTTAAAAAGTGCTAGAGCCCAGTGGCCAGGGCAGACAGACTGATACAGTGAACCAAAGTGAGGGTATATTTTACAGAAGGGAAACAAAAGCCTTTCAATAATTATACACATAATAGGAATTTTGTCTTGGACAAAGTTGCAGGCTTTGAACAGCTCCACATTCATGTAAAATGAAATCTGTGTACAACTTAAGAACGATTTTATTGATGTAACGGTGTCCCCCAAAATAACGAACAGATGGTTTTCCACCCCCTCAATGAAACATTTAAACAAATTGCAGAATTGTCAAAATTTTATCATGAAGGCACACACGCTATAAAAAAGGTTGGTTTTAAATGAATTGTGAATTTGCCTCATTTCACAATATTTTTTCTAAAATTATAACCGGAAAATATTCTCTGTTTAATTTTTTAACATATCCTTTCACAAAACACATCTGCTGTGAAGTATTTCTAATTTGTGCTAGCTGCTTTTTAACAAACAGAGTGACTATGCCACACTCTCTTATTGGAGCAAAGAAGTGAATTCTCTTTCTTCCCTCCATATCTTTTCACTACTGACAGAAGGATGTTAACATACTCCTGGAGGAGGAAATAAATGGATGGCAGTACAATTGTTTTGTACTATATAAAGCAACTGATGCTTAAGAGGTTAAAGAAAATGAGGAACAGGATAAATAAGGAAAAGATAGGGAAAAGGGGAGAATGGAATGAGGGACATAGTTTGGTGTGTAAGAGTTGGGGAGAAAGAACAAGAACATACAGAAAATATACCACTATTATGGCTGATTATTAGGACCATAATAAGCAGTAGGCTGGAGAAAATACCAGAAACTGAAGTGTCTAAATTAGGTGAAAAGGTTAGCTGAAGATAGAAGGGTTGAAGAATACTACTGTATTATGTTGTCAACCCTTTGGAGTTAAAATGACAGACAGAACCACCACCCCCAGCCAAGAGCTTGTTTGTTTCCATCTCATACCTCTCTCATCCTTAATTGGTATGTGCTTAATACCACTAAGAGAACAGCATTTGTGTAGTGTGGAGTATTGGCCATAGCATTAAAAATTTGGAAAATGTTTTCCTCTTGCACTAAAAGGGAGATATTTTCAAACTGTTAAATTTTTTAAAAATGCAAGCAAATTATATCTTGCATTTAATGGACAGCAGTTACTGGACAGGTTTGTAGACTGTGAAAGCCAGAAGGGATTGTAGAGAGATCATCTAGTTACAGTCCCCTTCCTTTACAAAGGACAAAGGTGAGATCTAGGACTTGTCCAAGGTGACACAACTGGTCAGTTGCAAAGTGAATAGCATCATATTTTAGAACCCACATATTCATAGTGTTATATAAGGTGACATGAATAATGATAAAAATAAAATTAATTTCAATAGATCAACAAGTACAGATCAATAGTAAATGTTTAAGTGGTACAGACCCATGTCACCCACTCACACCACATCCTTTTGTATTTATAAGTTCTAGAAAAGGGGAATTTTTTCCTAAATTTTGACCTGAGAACCTGATTCACTATCTCCTTTATTTTTTAGTTTTATCCTATGGCTTTATAATAGGTTTATAATCTATATTTTGGAAACAAATCATTTATTACTTTTTTTGTTTCTTGAGGAAAAATAACTTAAACTGGTGTGTGAGTAGAAATAACTTGTAAAGACTATTAAAAATCAATCTCAGCATTGAAAGCAGTGAAATATACTAAAAAACAGAAATCTTTTAAAAATGAAAAAGGCCAAATAAACATTAACAATTAATTTTATTCATAAAAAATAACAAATGACCCCTAGCTTTACTGGCTTCCTCAATACAACTCAAGTCTTAACTTCTGCCATAGGCTTTTCTTTTTCTCCTTTCCACCTTCTTCCTTTTAAGATTATCTTGAATTTACACTGTATCAATCTTGCATGTACCTATTTATTTGTAGGTCCTCTCTTCCATTAGAATATAAGCTTCCTGAGGGCAAAGACTTCATTTTTGCAGTGCTTAATAAATGTTTTTTGGCATTGACTAGATGGCTGACTTTGCCTGTAACAAATGCCAAGAGATTATCTTGGAGTGCTTTGATACACCAAAGGAAATTTGTGTTTATGTAGCTATTACATTGAAAAGATGATTACATCCAACCCTCATTATCTGCTGTAATGGAAAACAATGGCATGGGTAATATGAAATGGCAAATAATGTACTTTTTGCCTATCTTAATTCAAGGGGAAGTGAGGAGAAAAGTAAATTTTGGATATGATGGTCCTGACTCAACTTGTAATGAGGTGAGAGCAATTCTCTACTCTCCAGAAACCCATGTCTCCCATTTGGGTATGAAACTTTACTGGGTAAAGAAATATCTCATTATAATTCAATTAAACAAATGTGTATTAACTACCTATTGTGGGCAGAGCTCTATGCTGGGTGATGGAGGCCATACAAAGTTTAGACATAAGACCTCTCCACTGTTGCAGAGCTTAGTAGAATACTATAAACAAATGACTATGACAATTACATCATAGGTATAGTAAAGAGGGATACAACAATGTGCTGCATGAAGTCCAAGGTGGAGGAAGATCATTTACTGATTAGGGAGGGAGTGGTTCAGAAAGGTTTCATGGGAGAAGCAGAACTGGGTTTTAAGGATGTCTAGGAATTAAGTGGATGAAGACAGAAGGGGATTCTAGACATAGGGTATGGTGTTAGGGAAAACACGGAGGTGGCAGAGTACCAGGGGCAGAGAGAAGTCCAGTTAGCTTAGAGTGTAGAGTATGTAGAAAGGAAAAATATGAGATAAAGATGGAAAAGCTGAGCAATGACAGACTGAAGAGGCCTTGAATACCAAGCAAAGAAGTTGAAACATTATTCATTAGACACTCAGAAGCCACTAATGACTTTTTAGTAGAAAAGTAATGGGGGAAGCTAGGTGGCACAGTGAATAAAATACTAGCCCTGGATTCAGGAGGACCTGAGTTCAAATCCGCCCTCAGAAACTTGACACTAGGGCAAGTCACTTAACCCTTATTGCTCCACAAAAAAAGTAGCATAACCAGTTAAGAGAACTAGGGAAAACTCAGTGCTAGACACCATCTTAGAAACCAACCCCCTTATTTTACAGATGAGGAAACTGACACCCTGAGAAAGAAAGTAACCCATTCAAGATGAAAGGGCTAGACAGTGGTAGACTTGAGATCAGTATTGAGGATTCTTCTGTCAGTGTTATGAAGGATAGATTGTAAGGGAGAGAGAGTGGCGTTCCACTGGACATCCACATAGGTAGGTCATGATACATTTTTAAAATATATAATTCTGTTCATGGGGATTGATTGTATTTTGCATCTCTATGTAGACGAGTCATAGTGAGTGTCTCAAGGTTACATAGTATATCATAGTTCAGGTTCAGAATTCAGCTCCCTTAAATTTCAAATACGGAAAACAATTTCTCAGTCTTCTGTCATGCTGCTTCTCCAGTAAAAGAAGTATTCTATCTATGACATTCAATGCCTATTGTAGATGAACAGTCAGGAACATCATGTTTGCCATGTAACCATCACAAACATCATTTATTCAATGAGGCCAAATTGCAACTCTGAATGTATGTACACTAAATTCTAGGAACTCATAGTAAAATAACTTCAAGATTACTCAAAGGAAATATTAAAAATGGAAAGAAATTAATGGGTATTTGGGGGGCATTTACATTAAGGGGAAGTCTCTATGAGATAATAAGAAGCAAATCAAACTTTAGTTATGTAGGGAGAACAGAAGCACTGAGACCGCCAGAGCTTAGGTACTGCTAGGTTTATTCCAATCTCTTACATTCATGAGTGTGAATTTCAGATATAATCAAAACAGAAGTGACAAAACCCAAAACCACATGAGCAAACACTGGCTTTAAAGTGCTGTGGGAACAGAGACATTTGTTTAAGTAACTACTGTTTAAAAAATGCATACATAGTAACACCAAAATAAACAGCTTGCGATGCTGTTTATTTTAAGATACACAATAGTAATGTAAAATGTGGTATGCCCTAGATCCAGAGAGCACTAACATTATTTATGGTTTTAAAGAGTCCGAGGCCTATGGACACTTAACAACATGCCAGTGCAGTAGAGACTTCCTGCTTGGGATGATAGCTAAGGTCAGAATTCATTACTTTTGTAGCAAGGAGCAAACAAGTCACCACAAAGACCACTGATTTCCCTGCTACTGTTGATAGCTATGAATGGTGAATGAAGTCCTACAGAGAGCAAGGTTGCCAATTTTGTTCGCTGAAGTGTCTATTAATCACAGGTCTTTGAGAAGGGTTAAGAGCAAAGTCTGGCAAATATGGGAAGGGACCTTAACTGGTGACCACAGCTTTTCTTTCTTTCTCTTTATGTGTGTCTGTCTTTCTATTTGTCTCCCTTTGCCGTCCCTTAATTTCTCTCTCTCTTTCTCTCTCTCAAAATATATAGCATATAGTACATATAGTATATATATGCATATATATATGCACATACATAATGCATATATAGTATATATAGCCAGTGCAAATATAGTGTGTGTGCATATATTTGTGTGTGTGTGTTTTAAATGGAAAGAAGAAAAACAAACCCTTGAAAGTATGCAAGCTGGTTGGGGTGCTGAAGCATATGTAGAACTGAACTCTAAGAAAAAGCAGCTAGATCAAACAAACCCTAAACATGATCAAAATAAAGAACTCCATTTGTGGTTTATTTTAGTCAACACTGATTAGTCAATCCACATGCCTTCTCTCCTCTTCGCCTTGTCTATATTCTCCCTAAGTGCTTCTAGGAAATGAAAAGTTTAGGGTGTTTTATTTCAGATTCTCTTTGACATTCTAGAAAGGTGGGTGGTTCTTTTCTTCCTGTCTGGTATCCAGCCAAAATACTGTAATCCTAATTTTTTTTTTATCTTGACATTCTATTCTTTTCATGTTACCTCTCCATGTGAGTTAACATCTACCTTTGCCCCTGGACATACCTGTTCTTTTGTGAACGAATTCTCCTACCTTTTCCACACACATCCCAGGCTTAATGAAATCATGCTTTCCCCTGATAATGCCCTTTCTCTCTAAAGCCTCTCCAATTCTGCCCATTTCATCTCTCACTCTCCTTAATTCATTACCCAACGGAGAAAGGTGGACATACTCCTTGCTTCTTGTTGTTTCCAACGGATTTTTGGTCATCATTACTCAACAACCTCTTCCCTTTTGAAGTCCCTATCACTCACTTATAAACTCTCATCAGCTTTATCATTACCATCTCCTATACCTTCTGCCACTATCTTCAATGACACCTGGATTTATCTTCCTCTTCACCTAAATCATTATTATTATCCTTTGCAGTTACTTACTGAAATTAAGATTCTTCCACTTTCTCCATGTTTTCTTTTGTCCTTAGCATTTTTTTTGAGTAAGAAATATCCATCTTCCTTTCCAAAACTAACCTTTTCACCTTAATACACCTGCACAAGAGCTTGATTCACCAATCATTTCTTCTCTCTTACATTTTCAGTTTCTCCTATACTAGCTCTTGCCCCTTATAGACAAAATAAGATCTGGTCCCCTCTACAGTCCAAGTTGCATGTAGTTTTGTTTTACCAAGTCAGAAATGTGAGTATTGGGGGCAGGGGGGCGGGAGGCAAAACTGTAAAGGGCAAGTGTGGACAAGGAACATTCCCAGGAGAAATGATAGTTCTGTAGGAGAAATACCAAGAATGTCTATTTGTTTCCTTGGTTGTCACTGTACTTTTTTGGGGGTCTGTTTTCTTCCTTAACTTTCCCCTCAGTTCAGGACTCTACTTTATCTTTCTCCTAGACAATTGTGCTTTTGGACTGTCAGTAGCTGTCTTCTGTTACCTGGCAGGTGGCCCATCTGCCTGATTATCTCCTAAACTATCAGTATTTATTTGCCTCTTACTTTCTGCCCATATCCTGGCCTGTCATTTTCATTACCTGATCTGACCTACACTTTTATCTCTGAAATAGATTCCTTTGTTTATCATTCAGTTCAAATATCTAACTGCTAATTGCCCTGGATATATAGATGGGATACACCTATCTTAAAACAAACTAACAAATCATTCCTCACTCTCCTTGATTTATGATCCTATCTTCCTGTTTTCCTTTACCACCAAACTTTTGCAAATCCTAGGTGTTCCACATTTGACCAACAGGCCAGTTGTACCCAACCTGATGCTGAGATGCAACTTGACTAACATTTGTAGTGGGGAAAAAATTAAACTAATTAGCTGATAGCAAATAAGAAATAGTAGTCCAATATCACCTAAGCCTTGCTACTGCTGTATAATTAGTGGCCTTTATATATTGTCTTATTAGCCTTGGAAAAATAAATAGTTATATCATTAATTACATTCAGTTTCAATTATAATTAAATTCATGTAGGCTCCCCACAGTATGGATTTTTGGTGCAGCCCACTATGGAAAAATTTGTATGCTATGTCTTAGAATCTAAGAGTTAGTAGGGACTTCACAGGTCAATTAACCCAGCTCTTATCTGAAGTGGTCTTACAGCCTCAAAGGCTTCTGGTGAAAGAGAACTCAAGATCTTCATTGGCAATTCATTTCATTTTTGTAACATTATCAAAGTTTGGGTATTTCTCTTTATGTGTAGCTAAACTCTTCCTTCCTATGTCTACCCACTGGTCCTAGCACTCTCCTCAGATGAGTCTTCCACATGAAACATTTTGTTTATTTCAAGAGTGCTCTCATGTCCCCCTGTATCTCTTCTTCTCAAGATTAAACATTACCAATTCCTTTAATCTATACTCACATAGCAGAGTTTCTAGTTTACAGCACCATCCTGATTGCTTTCTTCTCGACCTCTTCTAGGTTTTTCACATCCTTCCTAAAGCATAATGCCCAGAACTGTACATGATATTCTAGGCATATCCCACCTATTCACCCAGGTCTGACAAGAACAAAAAGGAGGGAAACATTTTCCTCATACTGGATATTATATTCCTTTTATTGCAGCCCAAGATGCCATTAGCTATTTTCCCTACAATTTCACACTAACAAATACTGATTTTTAAAAATGTTTGGACCTATGATTTCATTACTTTGGGGGAACTCTAAGTGTCAGAACTCCTCTCATCAATGTAGACCGGCAACTCATCTGTAGGGCTCTGAGAAGATGGATGAATGACATTTCTATGTTCATATGTCTACTATCTGTCAGAGGCAAGACTTAGAGCCTGATTTTCCAGGCTCAAAAGCTGAATCTTTTTCAGCTAAACAATTGTTTCTTTAATAAAATTCTTGCTTTTTTTACTTGAATCTTTCCTTTGTCATCCCAACCTGAAGTTAAATAGCTGACTTTTAAAAAATAATAATAAACGTTTTTATTTAAAGTTTTGAGTTCCAAATTCTTATAGTTGACTTTTAAAAAACCCAACACAAGACTTCACATTGTTTCCCATTAAGTTTCCATCTTGTTTACTCCAGACCATTCTCCCAAACTATCAAGATCTTTTTTCAAAAAACAAATTCTATCACAAAATGTGTTTGTTATCACTCTCAGCTTTGTGTCATCTGAAAATTAGATAAGCATGCACTCTAGATCTTTATCCAAGTCTGATAAAAATGCTGAACAAAACAGGACTAAGGACCCTTTGGAACCCTACTATCAATACTAAACAATTAATCAGTGTTTTTTTGAGCCTGTTGAGTCAACTTTTTCCAAACTTACCTAACTATACTATCATTAAATACATTTCTCTTATCATGTCTACAAGGAAGTGAATAGTCAACACTAGCTATTTACATTTCTTCATTACCCATTAATTCTTCAGCTCCTTGCAATCTGGCTTCTGCCAATGGGAAGTTTCTATAACCATTCATTTTCTGTCCAATAAATATTTGTGGAATGAATGATCACACATTTCTCTCCACAAACTCAAATTCATTTTCCCTTTTATATGAATCTACTTTTTCCTTCTTAGACTACATTCACTAATTTAAATCAATTAAATTATTTGAATATGAATGACATTCACTTAATCAGCATTGGTCAGTCTTTCTTTTGAACAAGATCAATTTCTATTGAACCTGCTTTCTTCAATGACATTGCTAAACTTTTAGTTCTCATTCTTCTGGATGTCCCTTCAGTATTTGATACTGTCGACTACCTACTTCTTTTGTGTAATTATGTCATCTTTTGGCTTTCATGGTGCTATACAAAATTAGTTTTCCTTAAGTTTCTTCAATTCCATTTTCCTGCCTTCTTTTGATGAGTCCTTTTCTCTTCCTATCCCTTAAAGTAGGCATTCTCAAGGATTCTGCCCAGATACTTGCTCCCTCCTCTATAGTCTCATCCTCCAAAATCTCATCTGCTAACTTGGTTTGTAGTGTAATATTACAAGATTGGTTCTAAATCTAAAATCTCTAAACCTGATCATAACTCTAACATTTAGTGCCTGTGTGATCTTGGGAAAGACACAATCTCCTTGGGGCTCAGTTCTGTCATTTGCTAAGTTCAGAGGTTATACTAGACCCGAGTTCCTTTCTAGTTTTGATATCTATGATATAATCTCTTCTAAAGTTTAGATTTCTAACTAGCTGCTAGACATCTCAAATTTTTATGCATTTCACATCTTAAATTCAACATGTAATGCCAAACATCTTCTTGGCAAAATCAATTCTTATTCCTGACTTGCCTATTAATGGATTGCCCCACTCTCCTGATCAAAATCACATAATTTTGTTCGACTCTTTGCTTGCTCTTTCCTACCCTCTTCCTGTACTTAATAATTTCCCAAATCTTATCAATTCATATTTTGCAGTACCTCTTCTCATCTATCCTCTCCTTTATATAAACCACCATAGCCACTCTGCTCAAGTTCTCATTATCTTTACCTCTCCTCTTAATTATACAAGAATCCTTCAATTGGTCTCTACAACAGTCTCTCACCATTCCAGTCAATTTAATATACTCTCACTAGAGCAATCTACCTCAAGTAAAACTGATGATGCCACTTCACTGTTTAAAATCCTTCAAGATTTCTCTAAATAAAATAAAGTACAAATAAATATGTGCATGCATGTGTGCATGCATGCACACTCACAACACACACACTGCTTGTCATCTCCTTTACTAGATTGTGGAACTCTTAATAAGCAGACTCTGCCTTACGCATCTCTCTATTGAGCCCCTGCCCCAGGCATCTAGCACATTGCCTTGTGCCTCAAAATAATGGTTGGATAAAATTATTAGTCCTTCCATATTTCCAAGGCCATAAGTTAATTTTCCCCTCTAGAGGCTACTAGGTGATTCAGTGGATAGAACACTGGGCCTAGAGTCAGGAAGATCTGACTTTAAATCCAATCTCAGACACTTACTATGTATGTGATCCTGGGCAGTCATTTAACCTTTGTTTGCCTCAGTTTCTCAGTTGTGAAATAGGGATCTTAATGGTACCTACCTCTCAGGACTTAGGTGAGGACAAGTGAGAATGAGACATTTGTAAAGCACTTAGCATTGTGCTTGGCCCATAATAGGTACTTAATAAATCTTTATTCCCTTTCTATAGAGATCAATTTTCTTCCCTTCTCCACTACAATCAAATTAATTGTTTAATTACTACTTCCTCACCTAAAGAGTCTACCTGTAGTCACCTTAGGGTTCTCATTCTTTCTTTTGTAACAAGATCATTTCCTGAGAAATCCAAACTGAAGTCAGAGGCTAATTTGATCATACTTATGCTGGTCTTTACTGTGTACATGGCTTCTTATTCACATAAATAAAGGCAGCATCTAGATGAGTTTTTATCCATCCCTAAACAATTGGAATCCTTTTGAGTACCAAGAAGCTAAAAAATGACCATAAAACCCACAAAACTTCTTTCCTTTTAACACATAGCGTTCTCAGACTCCTGTAAATGAATCACAGGTAGCATCTAAAACTGAATACCATAGGATCATATAACAACAAGTAAATAATCCAGGAACCCTATTGTTTCCACTAGATTTTGATTCCATTTTGTTCCTTAGGATTCAGCTTCATTAAAGGAGTTTCTTAAAGGATCATGCTAAATTTATTGCCAGATTGGATGAGTGTGGAAGATCAGCCCTCTTGGCTGACCAACTCTAGGGAAGAGGGATGGGGTAGATTAAGGGCAAAACTACTCAAAATTTCCCAAAGCTTCTTATAAAGTCGACATTATAAAGAATCAATAAGATTTATAGTTTAAAAAGGAATGTAAAGATCACATAGCTCAACCTCATCATTTTTCAGGGAAAGAAACTGAGTCCCCATAGGCATAATGTACTTACCTAAGGTCACATGAGTAGTAACTAGCACAAATAGGACATAAACCCCATTTTCTGATTCTAGATCCATTGGTCTCATCACCATAGTATATTGAGTTTGTTAAATGGATTTCATTTTCTAAGACTCTTTTCTCACACTGTTCCTCTCACCAAAATCATTCTCCCCACCACTCTCTTTCTCTCTGAATCTTCTGACACAGCTTTTCCTCCAAGGACCAGCTCAGTTCCTGCTCCCTTACTGAAAGCTTCCTTGACTTGGAATCATTACATTAAAAAAATGGGATGGGCTTTAAACTAACCCACTCTTGTTACAGAGAAGGAAGCTGAAGTCCAGAGAGGGGAAGAGTACTATTCCTGAGGCTTAACCTCAAACAGTGCTACAGCTGGAAGAGAACTTAAAAGCCAGGATATTAGAGATAGAATTGGTAATAGAGATTGTATAATATCACCCACTCAATTATTTCTTTTGAGTTGGGTGTCATAGAGAAACTTGAGAGAGTTTATAGAAGTTCTCAAATTCCATTTATTCATAACCACATTGACATTTATTCATAACCACAATGACAATATGCCACGATCTTAATCATTTTTGAGCTCATTTTTCCCACCTCCCCTGTACATGTCACATTTTGTAGAGTAGGATTTAATCCTCCTTTGAAATAATATACCTTTTGACTTTGTTTGGAGAGGATGGGGACCACTTAGGATTTTCCCTTTTAAGATAGCATCTAGTTCCAAGTATAATACAGGTTACAAGTTTTGTGACCCAGGTTCTTGACCTTGCAATCACCCTTCATTCTTTCTCCCACATTCCACATATTCAGTGAGTTAGAAAGCCTTCCTGTCACTGAGATCTGTCCTTGTCTTTCTATTAGTACAGTCTGTACCCTAAGTGAGCCCTAATACTTCTTAAACTGACTGTCACACCCTCCTCAGTCTCTCTTCTCTCTAATCCATTCTCCACACAGATACAAAGTTGATATTCCACAAATACATCTCTGTACATCTTGTCACTTTCCTACTCAAAACTTTTCTATGGCTAAGAATAAAGTACAAACTACTAGGACTGAGATTTAAAGATACGCCCAATCTGGCTCCCACCTTCCTCTCCAGTCGTATATTACTTCCCTTTCTATATTATCCATTCCAGTTGAACTGGACTACTCGTGTTATCTGTGTAGACATTCCATCTCTCACCACTCGGAGGCTGCATAAATGAAATATGTTCCTTCCTCACCTCTACCTGAATAGCATCCTTAGGTTCCTTCAAAGTGTAGCTCAGGTGCTACCTTTTACAAAGGCAGCTATGTGGTGCATTGGGCCTAAAATCATGAAGATGGAAATTCAAATCCTTCAAATTCTTCAAATACTTACTAGGTGTATTACCCTGAGCACTTGCTCAGCACTCTACTATCTGCCTCAGTTGCCTCAACTGTAAAGTAGGGCTAATACTAGCACCTACCTTTCCGGGGTTGTTGTGAGATTCAAATGAAATATTTGTAAAGTGCTTAGCATGATTCCTGGAAACATAGTAGGTGCTTAATAAATGCTTCTTTTCTTCCTTCCTACAAAAGACTTTTCCTTATTCCTCTAGTTATTAGTAGACTCTCCCTCTTGAAATTACTTTGTATTACTGTTCTTTTGGGTGAGGATGTGGGGTTGGTTGGTCCAGACGTGATTTCATTAGTAAAGGGGAACTTTGGGTAAGAATTTGCAATTTTGGGGCAGCTAGGTGGCACAGTGGATGGAGCACCAGACCTGGATTCAGGAGGACCTGAGTTCAAATCTGACCTCAGACACTTAATATTTACTAGCTGTGTGACCCTGGGCAAGTCAAAACCCCAATTGCCTCACCAAAAAAAAAAAAAAAAAAAAAAGAATTTGCAATTGCAATTTAGAGTCAGTACCTGAGGCAAAGGAATGTTCAGTGACTTGTCCAGGATCATAGAGCCATAGAGTCAGAAAAGAACTTAAATTGAATTGAATTATCATCTGTAAATTTTCAGTAATGCCCAAGGAAGATATAATAATACAGAAAAAGATGAATTTTTTCTCTCTATGCTCTTAAATATTTAGTTTTCGGTAAAGCATACAGGAGAAAAAAGCTGGTATACCCAATTTTTTTTCACAAATCATAAAGAACATAATTCATATGCCAGCCCTTCAGAGCAAAATGTTATATAATGTTTTAAATATGTTTCTCTACACACCAAATAAATTTCCATATACGATAATTATGTCTCATTTAAAAGAGGCAAAAAAATTTACACAACTGGTTTCCCTGATTCTATTGTTTCCATCTCTAAACCATCTTCCACAGAGCTGCCAAGTAATATCATTGAAAACATAGCTGATAGTGTCATTCTCCTGCTCAACAATTTCTGTAGCTCACTTTGCCTCTAGGATTAAAAAAATAAATAAAATCAAATCTTTAGAATGACATTTAAAAACCCTTCACAGTCTGGCTCCAGATGATCTTTCCAGACTTAGTTCATATTGCTCCCTTTCATGACTTTACATTTCATGAAAATTGGCCTGCTTGCTCTTCCTGGAACTCATGAATTCCATCTGTTGCCTTGGTACCTTTATTTTTTTACATTCTTTTTATAAAAATATTTTTTATTGATAACTTCTGTTTCTTACATCATCATAGTATCTTTCCCCTTCCTTTCCCAGAGACACATCTTATATAACACATGGTAATTTTTAGAGAGGAAAAAACAATCAGTACAATAAGCAATACATTGAAAAAGTCTGAAAACCATATGGGTGGAGTTGGGGATGTTCATATCTCTTCATTCAAGTCCTGCTTGATGTTTATATTTTTGTTACTTTTTAAAAATTGGGTGGGGTGTATAGTTGTTCTTAACAATTATATTGTTGCAGTAACTGTGCAAATTTTCTTGGCTCTGCTTCCTTCAATCTGCATCAGTTCATACAGATCTTTCCATGCTTCTCTGTATTCATTACACACATTATTTCTTAGAGCACAGTACTATTCCATTACCTTTTCACACCACAGTCTGTTTAGTTAGTCCCCAACTGATAGGCATCCACTTTGTTTCTGATTCTTAGATATCACAAAAAGTGCTTCTATAAATATTTTGGTTTATATGGAGACTTCTTAATAGATTCCTTAGGGAATAAGTCCAGGAATGGATTCTCTGACTCAAATGATGTGGACATTTTAGTCATTTGCTTTGCATAATTCCAAATTATTTCCCAAAGTGATTATATTTCATAGCTCTGTCAACAACACCTCTAACATTGACCATTGCCTTTTTTAGGGTAATTTTTGCCAATTTGCAGAGGGTGAGGCAAAACTTCAGGGTTGTTTTGACTAATATTTCTCTTATGATTGGTGATTTGGAAAATTCTTTCATATGGTTGTAGATATTTCGCAATTCTTTTGAGAATGGTTTGTTTATATCCTTTAACTGTTTATCAGTTAATATGGTTAATATGTATGCAAATATACACATATGTATATAAACTACAACTTGAATATTAAACTCTTATCAGAGGAATTTGACGCAAAAAAAATTTCTCCCATTTGACTACTTCCTTTCTCATTCTAGGTGTATCAATGTTGTCTATGCAGAAGCTTTTCAGTTTCAAGTAATGAAAGTTATATATTTTATCTTTTGTAATTGCCTCTTTCTACATGACCAAAAAACAACTGGACATACAACTGTTTTCTGATTCTACCTCTTCTGGTCTGTGCAATTGAGAGCATGCTCTCTCTCTCTCTCTCTCTCTCTCTCTCTCTCTCTCTCTCTCTCTCTCTCTCTCTCTCTCTCTAACTCTGTCTCTCTGTCTTTCTCTCACCAATACCAGATGGTTTTGATGATTGCTATTATGTATTCTAATTTGAATTTTGAAAGTGCTATTCCCCTTTCATCCCTACTTCTTTTCATCATTTCCCTTGATATTGTACAACTTTTGTTTTACCAAATGAATCTTCTTATTATTTTATCAAGTTCTATAAAGTAATTTCTTGGTAATTTGATTGGTATAGGAAGAGAAGTTTAAATTAATTTCGGTAATATTCTATTTTTACTATATTGGCATAGCTTAACTACAAGTACTGAATATTTTTTCAGCTATTTAAATTGTTCTTTATTTCTTTAAGGAAAACTTTGTAATTGAATCTATACAAGTTTTTGTGGGCTTTGAAGGATTAATCCCTAGTTATATTATGCATCTTGATGTTATTTAGAATGGGATTTCCCTTTCTATTATTGTTTCTTGGGTTTTGTTAATATATATACATGTTGAATTTTTTTTTCTTACTTTTTTTTTTTTTAGTGAGGCAATTGGGGTTAAGTGACTTGCCCAAGGTCACACAGCTAGTAAGTGTTAAGTGTCTGAGGCCAGATTTGAACTCAGGTACTCCTGACTCCAGGGCTGGTGCTCTATCCACTGCGCCACCTAGCCGCCCCTACATGTTGAATTTTAAGGATTTATTTTCTAGTCTTTTGCTAAAGCTATTGTTTCAGTATCTTTGCTGATTTCCTAATATCATCACCAAATAGAAATAGTTTTACCCTCTCTTTATCTTTATTCCCTTAATTTCTCTTTTGGTTTTATTGCTGTTTCTAGAATGTTCCATAACTGTATCATTATATATTGGGGAGAGTAGGTATTCTTGCTTTACTTTCACAAATAATGGGAAGAAGTGTACTAGTGTATCCTCATTGCATATGATGCTTGCTTTTGATTTTAGATGGATGCTTTTTATGATATTAAAATAAAGTCCCTCTAGGCCTGTACTTTATATGATTTTTAGCAAAAAGAGTATTGTACTTTCTCAAAGACTTTTTCTATGTCTATTGAGATGATCATGTGGTTTTGAATATGTTTAATTATGTTGATTGTTGATTGTTTTTCTAAGTTGAAACATCCTTGCATCTTTGATGTCAATCCCACTTGTTTTTGTTTTTTTTCTGTGAGGCAATTGGAGTTAAGTGACGTTGCCTAGGTGCACACAGCTAGTAAGATGTTAAGTGTCTGAGGCTGGATTTGAACTCAGGTCCTCCTGACTCCAGTGCTGGTGCTCTATCCACTGCGCCACCTGCCTGCCCCTCCTACTTGGTTTTAATAAATAATTTCTTGAATAAAGTTTTGAGTCATTGTTCATTAATGACAATAGTTTATAGTTTTCCTTCAAGTGTCAGCTCAGACCCTTTGCCCAGGAAACCTTTCTTGATTGTTTTAGTTATTCAACTCTCTCTTTCTGTCTATTTGTCTCTTTGTATATGTGTGTCTCTTCTCTCTCTCTCTCTCTCTCTCTCTCACACACACACACACACACATTACTTATGTGTCTCTATGTTGTACTCTTTCAACAGAATATAAATACCTCATCAACAAGGATTTTCATCTTGTCTTTTTATCTTCAGAGCTTAGAATAGCACAATGCACATGGTAAGTGCTTAATTGATGTTTACTGAAATTTTGAGTAGACATTAATAGCAGTAAGCTCTAAACAGTACTATAGCTCACTTTTACCCATACCTGTTCTACAAACAAATTATGTTTTTAACAGCTTAGTCTTATTTTAGAGTTCCTCCTACCTGTCTTTCAATAGGATTCATAAAGAACTCACACACTGGTGGGATAGGTCATGATAAGAAACAATTCAGAAATGTGCAGTTAAAGCAGAGCACTGAATCTGAAGTCATAGAGCCCAAGTTAAGTCCTTTTTCTTCTACTGACCACCTGTATGACTCAAAGCAAGTCCTCTAACCTCTTTGGGCCTCAGCTTCCCAACAGAGTTGGAGAAGGTGACTTCTATGATCACTCCCAATTCTAAATCTTTGATTCCACAATTGTATAAGCACACTAAATTATCACACAAGCAACTCCCAAGCATTCATAGAAGTCCTATGATGAGGAAATGTCAGAGCCTTACCTATATACTTTGAACAGACTAGTGGAATTGTAATTGCTGGAAATTCCTCATAATTATGGGATTCAAGCAACAAAGGAAAGACTAGGTCCATGGTATACTCACAATGATCACAAATATTCCAAGTTATCTTATTGCTGCTATATTATAAAGTGAACTTTGAGGCAGATTTTAGAAACAAGTAATGCAAGAGCTATTGGCAGGCATTTTAAATGCTGGAATAGATCTTACCACTTTACATTATTGGGGGGCCAGTGAAGCTGCTTTTATAAAGATTTGTGGCAATTTCACCAAATGAGCTAATAATCCAGCATTTATTGCCTCTATTCACAAAACTTCTTCTTTTTAAAAAAATTGATTACAAAACCACCCCAAGTACACTAGAGTTGTTTACTGAAGAATACAAATTTAGGAGAAGAAATAAGCCACTTGTCATTGCATTATGATCCATTTCAAGAGATTGTGCCCCTTCAGAATTACCAGCTCCCAAAATCAATTATCCAAAATCCAACTTTAATTCAAATAGATGTTAAGGATTCAATACATCCATAGGACTATAGGTCATAGATTTAATCCCCCTTAGTTCTACCTTTATTTTTACATGCCAGGAAACTGAGACCCAAAGAAGGGAAATGACTTGCCCAAAGTAATACTAATAAGAAGTGGGAGAGACAGTAGTCAAAACTAGGCTTTCTAGAATTAGATGCAGTCCTCCTTTGTTTTTTTTAACAAAGCCTTCCTGCCTCCCATGATTCTATGTATTCACTTCATAATTGTATATAGATATTTGTATTTTAAAGTTTACAATGTAACATCAAAGTTGAGTGAAAACACACATAACGAATAGTAATTAAATTATGTTCGCATATATACATGACAGTGGATCTGGAAAAGTCAGAGTTATACAGAATGGGCCAAAAGTCATGAAGGGGTAAAATCTTATTAAATAGCATAAATTATTTGAAAATAATTTTCAAAAAGTCAGTAAAACATCAAACCCCTTTGTGACTTTTGGCCTACTCTGTACTAAAGAATATTCTGGTAAAAGTTTAACAACTGGCTTTCTGGGAGTAGAAATGCACAACACACTTAAAAGTTTTAACATGCATTATTAACATTTTGTCTATCACTTTCTTAATTTTACACAATCAACAATACAATAAACCAAGCCCTCATTTTCAGCATTTGTGATTTCCAAGGTGTAAATAAATACTCATGCTGAAAATTTAACAATTAGTTCACTCCAGCCTATGAACCCCTGCACACTCCTGAATGATATAAGTAGGTCCATCAAAGATACTTAATTATTTAGTTTAAATGAGAGAGGAGAGGAAGGAAGGTAAAGAGTATGACAATTTTGTAAATTATCACCTCCACTGAGGAAAATTTATTGAGTTGTTTGTTGATACATTCACACACAATCATTAGTCAAATCTAATGAATGCTTTTTGTCCATTTGGTCTATTAAAACTAATAGTTAACAATAAT
The DNA here is from genome assembly GCF_019393635.1 of Dromiciops gliroides. Taxonomy (NCBI): domain Eukaryota; kingdom Metazoa; phylum Chordata; class Mammalia; order Microbiotheria; family Microbiotheriidae; genus Dromiciops; species Dromiciops gliroides. Next base: position 186,534,251 of record NC_057862.1, read on the forward strand.
TAAGAGTAAAAATGAAGAATCAACACTAGGTAAGGGTTGTTTTGTTTTGTTTTGTTTTGTTGAGGGGGGGGAGGAATCCAGAGGTTAAATAACATGCTCATGGCTGTAAAACTACTAGGTTTCAGAATTGGGATTTGAAATAAGATCTTATTGACTCCAAGAGGGGCCTCTTAAGAACTATACTACATTGACTCTCAAGTTATTGTTTACATATACTTATAGATAAGTATACACATCCATATATGTACAAAGAGATGCCATTATAGTTTGACAAGTTATCATATACTATTAGATAAAACAACTGATATTAATTCTGGCAGATTTGGGACTGACAGTTCAAAATAAGAATAACAAATGTAAAAGCATGAAAATGGTATTACTATTATGTTTTAAGAGTATAATACAGCCTTAAAGGTGTCAATGATTACTTTGGTTACTGTAAACAACAGCTGCCAATCAAGATAGATCTGTATGTAAAGTAACAAGGCAAATTCTATTCAACCAAAGTTGATGGTTTCTACTCCCAAATACTACTTCCTAACAATAGCAATTGGGCTGGATAGCTTTACATTTCATAATCCATTCCAAATTGCAAATGCAGTCTACTGTGCTGAGAAATCTGGACATTTTCAAGGAGTCATCTTAATCCTGTGAAGGAATATTACTTAAAAGGCCAATTTGGGATAAGGTCTGAGCCTGTAAAAAAAAAAAAAAAAGCTTGCCTCAAAATACAGATCTTGAGGCAAATTTGAGGGGCAGTTAGTGTTATCAGGAAGCAATTAACTTTGCCACCAAAGTATGAATACTTTTCCCTACAGAACACACACACACTGTGGTAATGAAGAATGGAGTAACTTTTTTCCCCCCCACTTTGGTACATACTAGGAGAGTAACTTAGAAATCCATAACCTGGACCTAAGCTCTGTGTTCTACATGAATATTCAAAGACTTAAATGAATAACATTTAATGATAATCCTATGAATTTTAAAAGGCAGGATATTCATATTAGCATATGCTTTACTTCTATTTCTTTTAACACACAGGCCCTTAAATCCATGTCCATGATTCCTCGTGATTTTTTTTAACTTTTATTTTTAGGAAGGTGTTTTAAGAATTGGTAGCCTAAATTTTAAATAAAAAATTGCTGTTTTAGGAATTAATTTTACAAACATTTCATTTCCCAACTTAATTGCTCTGTGGACTTTTAAAAAAATGTGTCAGTGGATAATCACTTGTGGCATAATTTGGAATCTTAGGTTATAGCCATATAATATCAAAATATCCAGTTGTGTTTTTTTGGTGGGTTTTTTTTTGGGGGGGGGCGGTAAGTCATCTTACCATTAATATCTACATATATACCAAAAACAAACAGCAGTAAAAAAAATGCTTGTCTGATTTTTTTTTGTTGTTTCACTGATTTCTTTTGAACTGAATCAATCATATATTAGACACTGAGAATCATCTCCATGGAAGACCCAATTCCACATTCCATTCCACAGACATTCAGACCTATATGATAAGCAATACAACAGAACTAAGATTGTGAGTGACTTTCCATGGCAGAACTCCTCCTAATTCTATTTTTAAGTGCAAATTGTGACTTGGGTTGAACATTATGGCATTCCAACCTGCAAACATATATGTGTTGGTGTGTGTATAATAATTTCCTATGAGACACAAAGTTAATTCAGATATAATTTTGGTTTTTTAAATAGGAGTTTCCAGATTCAACCCCACATTAAAATTTTGGCCTGTCTCTTTAATTCGAGAAATAGTAAAAACGACGACAGATGGTAGACAGAATTGACTTATGTCCTCTATTCTTTCTAGAAGAAGGGGTGCATAAAACTTTGATAAAGGCAGAAGCTACAGTATGCAGGTCTCTACTATAATTATCTAATAGTTTTTTTGACTGATAGGTTCAGAACATTTAGTTTTTCTTCCTCAGACATGCTTTGTAACCAACCAGCAGTCTGTAGGTTGCCATGGGTGATGCTAGTGCTGACATCCAGTCCCCCAGTACAAATAAGCACATGATGGATGAGCCTTTAGTCCTGAACCTAGCATACCCCTGAGATTACCACTGCTTCCCACTCTAGTCCCGTCCTCCTCCCCTCCCCCCATCAGCCCATGCAAAAAGAAAAAAAAATCATTATGTAATAGAAGAACATTCAGCTTACAGTTAATTGGAAACATTGTAAAGAAAAGGAATGCTTAGGACAGCATGTCTCGGGGAAATAAATCATCTGCATTGTTATTTAATGCAGTGGTGACATCATTTTCCTGAAATTAAACAGAGATTGACACAATTTCAGACGATTACTCTGTAAGGCTTATTTCAAATAATTCACAGATGTTTTCTTCTCGAACTAAGAAAACAATACAGAGGGCAATACTCGGCAGTGGTGGTAGGGGGTTAGTGGAGAGACCAGGGAGCTCTGAGTGCCTATTTGTGTTGATCCTTCTCCTCCTCATACTTCTTTTAGCTATATGTTTGGCATATGCATTTTCACCCATACATTTACTGTACTTGATCCCCACTTGTATTCAGTACACATTTGCATTTCTGAGTAAGAGAAAGGAAGGCTCCCTGAGCATAAGCAAGACGAGTTTAAATTTGGTACTAATTTAAGCCTGTAGCTATTGATATTAAGTAGAATAATCTCTGAATCATAAAGACACTAATTCCAAGTAATAACAACTAATGCCCCTGAAATACTGATTAGATTAACGATTCAGGGCCCTTGAAAAGAGGTCTAATGATAGGAAATTATCACAATATCTGCATGGATGCAATTGTGCAAATGTTGCAAGTGAAGAGATTGGAAACAGACAGGAGAAGTAGCCAGTGTAACTGTCTCTTGGTGTCTGTGTGTGATAATGGACTTAGATAGTTGAAAGAAGCCCAAGCTCACAGTCATGAAAGCATAGACCTAACTGTTAGTGCCTTTTGTGCTGCTAAACCCAAAGTTTAAAGCTTGAAGGCACAGATCTGACGAGGAACCCCAAATTCTGTCTTCATATTGTAGTTTCTTGGTAAGAGAGATGAGTTTTCTTACTACACTGAAGAATAGTTAGAAATCACTCAGAATTCCTCTATAATTAATTCTTCATCTTCACAAGTTTCTTTTTTTTCTTCTTCTGGGTGGGGCCATGAGAGTTAAGGTGATTTGCCCAGGGTCACACAGCTAGTAAAGTGTCAAGTGTCTGAGGTCGGATTTGAACCTCAGGTCCTCCTGAATCCAGGGCCAGTGTTTCATCCACTGTACCACCTAGCTGCCCCATCTTCCACAAGTTTCATTGGGGTTCTTTACCTTGAGAATGGAACCAAAGTTTTCTGGGGCCTTTATGTGGCTTGGATCAATAGAATTAGCATCAAAGACTCCCAGAGACCCACCTCTGGTAGTTACAGCCTTTTACTATCAAGTCAGCTAGATCATCTTCCTTTAAGAAAGATGAAATAAGTTTTGTCTATATCATACCAACACAACTGCTTAAAAAGCATTGAGCATATGTTCAATCAAGTATGATTGTTGGCTTTTTTTTGGGGGGGGGATTCCACATGTTCCAGGTCTTTTATTCCCTTCTGTATAGAAACTATAATCACCCAGCTATCTGATTTCTTTCCATTGAATAGACTGCTATTTTGTACTGGTGGCAGTTTGGGGGAATGTCATAGAGACATTTCCCCCATCATGTCCAGCCTAAATATTATAACCATAGGATATTTTAAAAATATTCCCAATGTCAAAATGCACCTGCACAAACTTGTTGGAATATACATAGCGTATAGCAGCAGACATGAACTCAAACAAAAAAAAATAATTATAGGGGCAGCTAGGTGGCACAGTGAATAAAGCACTGGCCCTGAATTCTGGAGGACCTGAGTTCAAATCCGGCCTCAGACACTTGACACTTACTAGCTGTGTGACCCTGGGCAAGTCACTTAATCCTCATTTGCCTGCCAAAATAATAATAATAATAATAATAATAATAATAATAATAATAAGAAGAAGAAGAAGAAGAAGAAGAAGAAGAAGAAGAAGAAGAAGAAGAAGAAAAGTTTTCAAGGGAAAACTACCACCACAAGTAGATGAAGAGGCATGTATGTGCATGACTGCATGTGTGTGCTGGTAGACTAGAGATAGAGAGAGAAAGGAGATGAAATATTTTATATGAAAAAAATCCGGATACTTTGCTAAAGGAAAGGACAAATAACTAAACATATGAGACCAGAAAAGTCTGCTTCTTTTGTAACCTTATTCACTGTGTGTGTACGTGTATACACATACACTATATATCTAGATATTTTAGTGTGTGTGTTTACTATATTACATAGTCGCTATATTATATTTGCCATATATAGTGAATGTGGTTACAAAGGCAAATACATATGTGCATAGATATATTTGTCCATATATTATACACACATATAGCTTTAAAGATCTTCTGTATTCCTATGCATATACTTTTCCTGGAATTATTAATAAGAAAACTTTTAGCTGAAAACTATTGCAAGCAAGTGGTGTCTTTGTGTCTAAGCATTTCCTGTTTTCATTCCATGATCAAATATCTTCTTTGCAGGGCAAATAGGGGAGCACTTGAGAGAGAAAGTAGAGGCTCTGAGAGGCTAATTGAGTATACTAAAGGTTTCTTGCAGGAGGACTTTTCTAGGGTTGTGAATAAACTGTCAGTTGGTCCCAATTTCTTGCTGTTTCTTTTCTTTAAGTATTTTTTGAAGTAAAATAAAAACAATCTTAATGGCAACTTCATCTTTTTGATATCATAACCTCTATGTGCTAGGGAAAAAATATGCTTTCTGAGAATTTTCCTAACTTTCTCCACAACTAGATATTTCCAGATTTTTTTCCAGGAAAAAAATAAAGCAAATGTATTTTCAACATGTTCTTTAAATACTCAAGATTTCTTTGACTGAAAAGTCAGGGGAAGAGTCATCTACCCCCAAAGGGTGGTAACAGAATAGTTTCTGATTGGTTAAAACTTGAACAAACAAAAACATTCTCTTATTGATTAAACATCTGATTTATTTCCCTGAGGTCACTGAAATATTCACGAATGGATCATTTAGCAAGACACGATGTGAAAATATAGAAGTTAGTGGGGAATAGAGAGTGAATAACATTATTTGTTTACAGGGATCAAGGACCTCTCCCATAGCCTAACTTGAAATGAGGGAATTACTAATTCTTCACTTTTCAAAATAGCCCACTTTATATTTGAATTTTTTTTCCTCATAGAAGAGAACAACAAATAAATGTATCATCTTCCCACCCAAATTTGATAAAACACAGGAATTTTATTATTCAAACAGCTAAAGTAGTAGTGGAACTCCTTCTTCCAGGAAAATCAGGTTAGTGATTTTTGTCAGATTGAGACTAAAACCTAACACTTGCTACAGTTGGCCTTTATTGAAGTGGGGATTTTGGGTTTCTTTTTCTTTTTCTTTTTGCCTTTTGAGGTATTCAGAATAGGTGACAATGGCTTGCAGTTGAGAACATATGTAGAGAGACCCCTGCGGTTTATGGAAAAAGTTGTTCCATGCTGGTTGGGTGTTTGGAAAAAAAAAATACAACCAGAGTTCTTTTATGTTCTCTCAGTTAATGAATGCATGAATGTCAAAGTGGGCCAATGGCCCATTCAGGGGGCAAAGCCTTAGCAGTCTCCTTCTTAAGAACACATCCTGAGATGTAAAATACATTTGCTTAACAAATTAAATAATGAGATAATTCAATTAGTTCTTTTAAAAAAGGAAAGAAAAAAGGGTACATCAGGGATTATTGTAATACAAGAACAGGTCATATAGGCACAAAAAGGGGAATAAACCAGTTTGAAATAATGCTAAAGAGACTAAGAATGAAGAATATGTATTAAAACAGTCACTTTTAAATAAATTATGTGAAATAATTTATATTTGTGTATATATATATATAATATCTAGAGACATGTATCAAGAATAATTTTTATATCTCTGTATGGTGGAGGAAACCTTGAAGGGTGAATGGGTGAAAAGGAGAAAAAATATTGACCATCTCTATTTTCAAAAGCTTCATTATTCTTGTTATTACATTTAATAAATTAACTGTGAATTCAAACCACACTAGTTAGTATCTATATCTCCAAGAGCTACAAGTAAATCTTTCAGCATGTGGAAGCTCATTAAAGATGCAAAAGTAAAAGTTTAGCAGAACTATTCTTCATCAAAGCTAGTCAACTTTGTATTGCTGAGTGAAGTTGAGGGGGTGAGGAGGGAATGCTCAAGGACTTCTTCTAGAGGGTAAGGGTAGGAGTGGTATGGGGTAAAGGAGCAGGGAAGGAGTAGCAGAAAAGAAATGGGAAAGTAAATGGGAGAAATAATAAAGGTCAGAAAGCTAAAAAAGAACACCATAAGGCAAGAAATAAAACATTTGTTGAAGGAAAGGAGGAAAAGAAAAAAATAGAGAGATAAGGCAGTAATGAGAGGGACTAGCCTGTATTCTTCTAGTACATAAATCATAGAATTCTAGCTCTATCTACTTCCAGCTGGTGAATAGAGTGGAGTGACCTGGAGTCAGGAAAGACAAATCATTATGAGTTCAAATTTTGTCTCAGACAATACTAGCTGTGTGACTCTGGACAAGTCACTTAACCTGTTTTGCCTCAGTTCTTCATCTGTAAAATGAGTTGGAGAAGGAAATGGCAAATCACTCCAATACCTCAGACAAGAAAACCCCAAATGGGGCTGTGAAGAACGATGTCCAACCGAGTCCTCAGAGGGCTTAAACAATTTTATCTAAGGACACAGATGAGTGTCAAGCTCCAGCCATTAGCTATTCCTTGATCTCATGCTACCTTCTCTTATAATCATGCATACTCTCCATCTCCACAATATTTATAAAGAGCCTACTTTGTGCTGTGCATTGTTCAAAACATTGGGGAAACAAAGAAATGTAAAAGACTGCCCCTGCTTTCAGGGAGCTCACAATCTAATTGGAGAAACCAACATACAAATGACTAGCAAACAAGCTACATACAAGACAAATTAAATAATAAACAGAGGGAAGACTTAGCATTAAGAAGGATTGGAAAAGTGGGATTTTAGTTGGGACTTAAAGGAAGTCAGGGAAACCAGGAGCTGGAGGTGAGGAGGGAGAGAATTCCAGGTATGTGGGAAAGCCAGTAAATAATCCATAGTTGGGAGTTTGGAAGCTAGAATCACTGGATTGCAGAATATGTGTGCAGGTATACAGAGTAAGAAGAAAAATGTGTGTGGAGAAGGGATACAGAAGATTCTGAAAGGCTTTAAATGCCAAGTAGGATTATTAATTGATTCTTGTGATGTTTAAAATCTAAATGTGTGGTCGCTGGAAGTGCTAGGGAGTAACTGGAGGAGGGTGAACGTGGTCAGACCCAGTGATTTAGGAAGATCACTCTGACAGTTGAGTGGAATAGGGAGAGATGTGTGACAAGGAAACCAATCAGCAGGTTTGTGAAATAGTTGAGACATGGGGTGATGAGGGCTTACACCAGGGTGATAGTGCTTTCAGAGCTCATGTGCAATAAAGGTTACAAAGGTAAAATTAACAGGCCTTAGCAACAAACTGTATATTGGGGGGTGGGTGAGGGTGAGAACCAGTGAGGAATCCTGAATGACACCTAAGTTTTGAGCCTGGGTGACTAAGAAGATGGTGATGTTCTCAACAGTAAAAGGTATTAGGAAAAAGGAGGTTTGGGGGGGGGCGGCGTGGGGGAGGACATAACAAGTTCAGAGTTCATTTTGTCATACTAAATTTAAGATGTCTACAAGTCATCCAGTTTGAGATGTCCTCAAGGCAGTAAGTCTGGAGGTCAGCCGAGAGGTTAGGACTGGATATGTAGATTTGGGAATCATCAGCTTGGGATCCTTTTGAGCTAATGAAATCACCAAGTAAAATAATATAGAGAAGAGAAGAGAGCCCAGGACATCAACAGTTAGCAAGTGTGAACCGCATGAAGATCCAGCAAAGGAGACTGAGAAGGAGCAGTCAGATGGGCAGAGGAAAACCAGGAAAGAGTGGTGTCCTGAAAACCTAGAGAGAAGAAAGTAACAAGAGAAGAGGCTGATCTATAGTGTCAAAGGGGCATGAGAGGTCACAGAAGGATGATGGACTGAGAAAAGTATACTAAATATGTTAGATCACTATTAACTTTGGAGGGAGCAGCTATGGTTGAATAATGAAGTCAGAAGCCAGAGTAGAGAATTAAGAAGAGAGTGAGAAGAAAGGAAGCAGAGGCACATGTTATAGATGGCCTTCTTAAGGAATTGACCTACAAAAGGAAGGAGAGCTATGGAATTATAGCAGGAAAGGATGGACCAAGTAAAGTTTGTTTTTTTTTTTTTTAAGGATGGGGGACATAGAGTATATATATGTAGGCAGAAGAGAAGTAGCCAGTAGGTAGGGAGAGAGGGGATGATAAAAAGGACAATCTGCTGGAGAAGATGCTGGAGGACAGCATCTATCATTTCTTTATCATTATATCCCTAGTATCTAGCTTGGTGGTTTCCATATAGTAAGTGCTTAATAAATAATAGCCCCAGTATATACTCAGCGTGGCATAGTGGCCTGGAATGCTATATTTGGAGTTAGAAAGACCAGAGTCTAAATCTTATTTCTTATGCTTGTTAGCTATATGACCATGAAAAAACAATCTCATATCCTCAGTTTCCTCATCTGTAAAATGGGAGGCATAATACCTAAATTATTTTCTTCACAGGGCTATTGAGAGGTAAACCATTTTTCAAACTTTGAAGTGATTTATAATTGTCAATTATCATTGTCAACATCCCTCACTCCAAGGCTTGGACTCCTTTGAAAGTCTTTTTGGGGGGCAGCTAGGTGGCACCGTGGAAAAAGTACTGGCCCTGGATTCAGGAGGACCTGAGTTTAAATCTGACCTCAGACACTTGACACTTACTAGCTGTGTGACCCTGGGCAAGTCACTTCACCCTCCTTGCCCCACCAAAAAAAAGAAAGAAAGAAAGTCTTTTTGGTAGGGGCAGCTAGGTGGTACAGTGGATAAATCACAGGCCCTGGATTCAGGAGGACCTGAGTTCAAATCTGGCCTCAGAAACTTGACACTTACTAGCTGTGTGACCCTGGGCAAGTCACTCATTGCCCCGCAAAAAAAAAAAAAAAAAAAGGAAAAAGGCTTTTTAGTGGACAAGTTTCTGACTAAATTCTCAGACACGTTTAAACTAGACTAAAAACATCTTCAGGTCAGGGAATGTATCTTAAGTTTCTTTTATATGCACCCCTCCCCCATCATATGGCACCTAACACAAACACATAGAAAATGCTAAATAAATGGTTGATGGAGTGACTACAGCTTGGTCATAAGTCCTAGTCCAAAGGCTAGCCCCTTAGAACAGATATTGTCTGTAGTAGCTCACTGTCACAATCCTAGAAGGGGAAATAATGCAGAACCAAGGCAAGGGAAGGATAGGGTAAGAGAAACCCAACAGGGTAGCTCAGTAACTTTGGGCAAGTTACTGCACCTCTATGGGTCTCAGTTTCCTCATTTGTAAATGGCTTGGTCTATGTCATCATTAAGATTTAGAACTGAAAGGGATCTTAGTGAACATCTTAGTCCAACCTCCAAGCCTTTGTAATGGCCAGTGCCTTTACCTCGAATGCACTCTCGTCCTCTGCCTCAGTTTCTTCAGTTTCTTAGTTTCCTAGTTTCTTTCAATGCTCAGCTAGTATCATATTCTATATGAGGCTTCTCTTGAGCCCTTCAGTTTCTAGTGCTTTCTATCTCCTGCCTTATATTTACATATCTATTGTATATGTACTTTGCATATACATATGTACATGTCATCTCCTCCAGTAATAGAATGTCAACTCCTTGAAAGCAAGAGCTGGGTGTTTTTGGCTTTGTGCCCAGCAAAATGTATGCTCACTGTTTCTTATGCCTTCTAGCTCTAAATTTCTATGATTCCTTGATGGGGGTGGGGATGATAAAAGCGAGGGAAAGATATGAAGATGTCAATTTGGTAAGAATTTATCGAAGCCTCTTTACCACTAGCAACAGAGGAAGGTAAAATGCAAAATAGCAGATAATTCTGCTGAGAACAGATCCACTGATAACTGGAAGGACACAAACAGGTGGGTTTGAGTTGAAGAAAATAGATAGCTTATGATCTATAATTTTCCCCCCATCTTTACTGGTTGTTTCTCTAACAAAATCCACCGGTAGGGGAAGGAAAATAAAAAGAGAGGAAAAACTCCTCCCTTCACCCTCACTCGACTTCCAAATTAAAAACATTTTACAGGTTAGTAAATCTCCAGCTGAGGTGATGTAGCAAAGAACAGCTGTGAAGTAATTTTGATAATGATGAGAATAATAAGCACATGGCAAGGTTCAGGGCTTTGCTGTTGCAGCTTCAGTGCTCCTGAATAGATAAAAGTGATTAAATACTCCTGATTATCCCTGACCAATATGTAATGGATTTACAGCCCTTTCAATTAGTCAGTATTTGCTTAGGACTCATTATTTTGTCTTTGGTTAAGTAATCAGCCCAGAGACTGCATGTTCTGTCTAATTCCTCTGAGCCAAGCCAGTACAGGGCCCTGACCTTTGAAATGACCATAGCTGCAAGGCAAGAAAACCTACTACTCCAGCAGAGACATTGGTTCTTCCAGCTAATCCTGACACCACAGGCCAGATCAATACACCTTAGTTTGCTACTGATGTCCTTACATCAAAATGGCTGATTTAGGAATGTGGATCTATCACTCTCAGTTCCTTATAACCATCCTGCCTGCCCCCTTGCCCTCTGTGGCTTTGGAAGAGCAGCAGATCAGCAGTTACCACCATGAATCAAAGTGGAACCTTGTCCTGGAACCATGACACTGTAGCTAATGTCATTCAGCATGGCAACACATAAGTTGGATAATCAAAGAAAATCTTCTCCTTTCAATAGGCTATCCTATTTATTCTCATCATTAGCCCAAATAGGATGGGTAAAAAAACCAATCACATAACAAGAAAAATCATTTTTTAAAAATCCACTCATTTCTAGCATTTCCATATGAACGGTAAAATACAAACGATGTGATGGCCTCCCTGAAAAAAGAATATGATGATAACCAAATGATGCTGTAATAGTCACCAGTATACCAAAACATCAAACCAGTTGCAAATAAGAGAATGTCACTAGAAGTATGGCATATATCTTATCCCTTTACCCCCAAAGTGAAGAAGACTAGCTTTTAAAATAATGGTCTTGAACAAATAACAACAATGACAACAACAAATCTTTAATCTCCACCTTACAGTACATTATGAGAGCAGAGCATTATGAGAATGCACCAGCCTTTGACATGTGTCACAAGAACATCTGGCAAGTTTGCAAACTGCTTCTGTGATTCAACACCTGAACTTGTACATTGGTATATATGAATGGCAGGGAGGGCATTGCTTCCCTTCCAGAACAGAGTGCTTTCCTTGATAGTCCAAAACCCCAACCATGTTTACAGGTTCCAGAGCTACACAATGTTCTTCACAACCTTTCCACTTAGATACATTTTCAGAGGATGTGCACGCATCTACTGAAGTAGATTATAACTACACACGAAGTCACTGCTTAGGGTCCTATCCTTATAGGATAATCTTGAACGGCGTTCATTATTGGAACCCCAGAGAAAAACAGCTGCCCTCTACAGTGTTGTCCATAGATTGGTATAGCATTTCCATACGCATAACTCGTAAGATTCAACAAAACAGAAAGAAACGCCTTGGGAAAGCATACAAATGAACTAAGCCCTATTACCTTTCTAGGAAATTAAATTTCTAAGAGTAGATATCATTGGACATGGTAAAACCATTGTTTTTGTTCCCCATCTTCACTTACTGTGAGATGCTGGAAGAGCCATGCTCTCATGATATTTGTTGCTACTTTAGGGAAGATGCCCCTTTTCTTCTGACGTTTTTTGTCCTTGTCTGGGTCATCATCATCACCTGTACCAGGTGAAGCTACACTGTTGTCTAAACCATCCCCTAGAAAGAAAGGAAAGGAAATGTATTAAGCAAAAAAAAAAAAAAAAAAAAAAAAAAAAAAAAAAAAAAAAAAGGAAAAAAAGGAAAAAAGAGGGAAAAAAGAAGAAAAAGAAAAAAAAGAAAAAAGGAAAAAAGTAAAGAAAAAAGACAAAAAAAAAGAAAAGAAAAAGAAAAAAAGAAACAACAAGGTGTTGCTAATGATGGCCTAAGCTAAACTTGTATCAAATCCATTAAGCTCGTATATTCTCTCTCATTAAGTATAATTGCAGATACAAATATGTAAAAAAAAAAATTAAGCCAGGCCTCTCCAAATGCTAATTTTGTGTGTCTCACACTTACACATATCATTAATTCAATTATAATTGTGTGCTTGACACAGCGCAGTAGCTCTTTGTCAATTATGGAATCCAATGTGGGAAAACCTGCCATAAGAAAACTCATTCAGTGTAAATGCATCCCCCCCCCATCCATAGTGAACACATACTGTAGGGTAATCAAGTTAAATGTTCTGTAGTCTATATATTCTAGGCTGTCTGCATAGGTGACAGTAACTGTGTCACTGTTCATTGCACATAACACACTGCCAGCTCAGCCCCTCCCAGAACTGTCACCTCCCAAGCACACGCCTGTGTGAACACACACACACACACACACACACACACACACACACACTTCTGATATGACCCTGCATTTGTATTTGCATGACATGAAAACTTCTCCCACTCTGCATCAGTGATCATTAACATTAAATAAAAAAATGTGCACATCAAGGCAGGGCGCTCACTTAATCAGAAGTTTCTATCAACATCTCTCTCTTCTATGCTTTTCTCTGGCATTAATTGTGCATTAGCAAAAATCATTTACTTTTAACAGTCATAGTTATTTTTTCTTGCCCTCCAGCAAAAATGCCTTGAAAGCCTGCCTGGAGGGCATCTAAATTATGTATCTGAAAAACTCTTCTAGCAAGGCATTGCAGGACCCCTACTTTCTTAAAATTCATACGAGCACGTCTTCCTGTTTTGGGGAAGGCATCAATCAAGAGCAGCAATATATGCCATATCCCTACATTAATATTTGAACTAATAACTTTTAAAAAAGGAAAGAAACAAGATCCGACTTGTGGCATAATCAAATGCAAAATAAATGAAGAATACTGGGACAGCACTGAGACTTTATAGATGGCTATGTTTTTCCTTGCACATCATTAGCCTGGAGCCACACGAAAGAGGAAAACAGAGAAGTGGAGAGTTTATGCTCCCTGCTGGTGTTTAAGAAGCCGAGGTCCTGGAAGGACATCTGGGAATTGCGCTGAGACGGTGGTTTTTGTAATTTAAGAATAGACATTCATTAGCAGTAAATGCCATAAATCCCATGCTAAGTAAAAACCTTGTCCAAGAAAGCCTAAAACAATAAACTCTGTGCTCACTGTAGCCTGAGCTAGACGCTCCATAGCTTCCTGAGGAATGCTACGGATCCATTGGCTAATTCCTAGAGCCTCTCCTCGCTCTTCAGGAAGACTAAAGCAGACACATTTGTGCTCCATGGAGGCCACTGGCTTCCCAACTTTTATTTCTGCTTCGCAGGGCTCCCCCCTGTACCTGTTTCTTTCATTCTCCACCAAAAAACCTGAACCTTCTTTGACCAGAGAAGCACAAAAACCACAGCAAAGAGCTGGCAGATTAATTTTATTGACATTTCCATTTTCACTGCAATGTGATACCCTCCATCACTTGGAAGAGATGACCCTCACTATTTGCAGACTGACAGGCCACTTCATTACAACCACCCTGCCCCAAGGCAAAGCGGCTCTCTTCCATCTGCCCAAACACTAGAGCATGACCCCTAAGTTGCTGTTCTCTTTTTCTTTGCCTTCTGTTAATGATCAAAAAAAAAAAAAAAGGAAAAGAAAAGAAAAAAAGAAATAGGTGGGGAAAAGGATTGAAAGCAAGTAGGAAATAGTTGGAAGAACTAATCAAAGTACCAGGAACCAAAAGATACAATTCACAACTTTTGGAATACTGGATAAAGTCCCTTCCTCAGTCTCTCCTCCTACACATTCATGCACACACATGCCCCTTGCACACACACACACACACACACACACACCACATACACACTTTCCCCTATGCCAAGGAACTGCTGCAAGGCAAATTCTCACAAACACTAATGGCTTCTGACTGCTCCTTGGCAACCCTAGCATTTTAACCTGGGTGGATGCGCTCTCCAAAATACAGACACTGGAGCTATCTCATCAGCTGTTCATGTGACACAGATGGAGAGTGGCTATTAGGAGCCAGGCAATGGGCCTTGGGGATCTGAGGTGCTCTACTGTAGCCTGAGGCAATTTTGAAAAGCAGTACCCGGAGATGGTGAAAAAAAAAAAAAACCATTCTGAAAGTGTAAGTTTGAAGTCAGTCAGTCTGTCTGTCTATCTTATCATAGATAAAGATATCTTTGTCTCTTTATGTAAAAATATATGTGGGAATGTGAATATACCTTGCATATAATATGTGGGTAGTATATCTTTTCATTGAATGTCTTCTAAATATAAAAACAGTCTGTAAACAATGCCTGTGTGTGTTTTTCTTTAAGCACATATGGTGTCTATGTATATATTTGAGTAGAAATCATCAGAATATCCTTTAAAACTCATTTGGCTCTTAGAGATAGATTTTGAGTATCCTTACTTTAAAAGGCTAATGGCCTACTAGAAGGAACTTCAAACTAAAGACTGGGTTTGCCTTTTCCACTCAATCAATGGCCCTAAAAATGAGAGAATGTTTCCAAAATGCTTACTATCTTGCTTAAAGGTGAAGTAGGGGCTACACCTTCAAACTATTGTATTTCACTGTATTTAGATAAAGAAAAAATGTAGGTGGTTCCTTTGATATTTACATCAAACTGGAGGGGGGAAAAGGAGCCATTTCAATTAAGAAAATTGCCCATGCTATCTATGTAATGATCAAGTATTTAAATACTTCATGCTGGAGTCCATACTGGATTTTAAGAAATAATGGCCCCAGACAACTCTTTAATACTATAACACAGAACAGTTGCAGAGCTCCTTTGGTAGAAGATTCCTCATTGGGAATTCCTTATACCAATGGAATCCAGACTCCCTCACAACTCCACAATAAAATAATGGCTAGATTTTAAGAGAATCACTTGTTAAATTATTCATCATTAAAGGTTAATCCCACCCCACCCCCCAGTGAAGAAGTACTTTCCTCTCTCAAATAAAAGAAAGACACTAAAAATGTCCCCCCTAAGAACTATTTAATCTGCAACATAATTGTTACCCCAAAATAGAATAATTGTGCGTCTACCTGTATGATCTCCAAACATGTTCTGATAGACTCAACCATGAAAAAACCCCAACAAACTATTTGTATGATCCTGGGGTTGAGAATAGAGGAATTTGGGGGCCCAAGTAGAGATTGGAGAATGGAGTCAATCCCAGTACCTGTCTCCCCTTTTAACTATACCTCCATCCTGGGGACTTTGGGCACATGGACTTGATTTACTTGGTTGTCAGGAGGATGAGGATCAGGGAAGCCTTCCCTCAGGATATCTCTGCTTCTAAATCTGCAGGTAAGTGGGCAAGGTGCAAGGGCATGCTGGTGAAAGTTTAATAACTGGCTCTCCAAGAAAATTAATGTACCCATGACACACTTTTAAATGAATCTACAGTATTGACATTTTCTCCATTACTTTCTTAAGTCTAGACAATCAACAAACAATAAATTGAGCCCTGATTTGTAACATTTGTAAATTTATGAGGTGTAAATTTTCATATGGCAAATTTAATAATTAGTTCTGGCAAACCCATTGTAGTTGACTCCAACATACCTCTAGGTACACACCTCCCAGAACACCATACCTCTTTAAAGAACTAGTCAGAACTGAAGCAAAGATAAGGCATGTATGTTCCCTAAACTGTTAAAAAATTACACCCCTGGTTTGTATGACTGTGCACCCAAGGCTTTGAGCCTTAATCATAACACGTGTGACTTGACATCAGAAATTAAAAGCCTACATTTCATGAAGAATTTGAGTTTCCAGTGGGTAGGATGAACCCATCCTCAAACATCAAAACAACATTAAAAAATGTGAATTTATAAAAAATGTCCCACGTTCTATCCCAGGTTGTTGTCTAACTTGGACTACTGAGGATGAAGCATTGACTGATAGAAAGACTTGGAGTCAGAAGGAACTGACCTCCAAATCCACCTCCATGATGCTTACTACCCATATGGCCAGGGCCTTAGTTTCCTCATTGATAAAGCCAGGATAATATCTGAAGTACTTAATCCATGTGGTGGTTGAGAGGTTCAAAATGAGCTAACTGTATGTAAGGCACCAAGTATTATACATCTTTTTTTTTTTTTTTAGTGAGGCAATTGGGGTTAAGTGACTTGCCCAGGGTCACATAGCTAGTAAGTGTGTGTTAAGTGTCTGAGGCCGGATTTGAACTCAGGTACTCCTGACTCCAGGGCTAGTGCTCTATCCACTGCACCACCTAGCTGCCCAGTATTATACATCTTTGACCTTTTAATCCTCACTTTGCTAATAGCATCTTCTCAGGTAGTGAGTAACCTATCGGCCACTTACTACCACCACTGTTCATGAAGAACTGAATTAGGATTCACTTGTCATTCTCTCCTGAAAGTTTGTCTAAACACTAAACTAAGTGGTGCTATCTAGATTTTTTGCCCCAAACACTTAAAAGAGGTATTTGGTAAAGGAATACAGCATGGGATGGAAAACTGCATTCAACATCTATAGATGAGTGGCTTCTAAGTAGACTTCAGCATCTGATTACACCTTCCCTTCAATGGCATGACTTCTCATTCCATTTACACTAAGACTTGGGTGTAGTTTATGGATGAAAGTTATCACTTGGTTTGACAGCAGAGGAATGGTGTACATGATGACATCCTCAGCAAGGGAAACATTTCAATAGGCAAAGACTTGATTCAAATTAATTCAATTCAACAAACTTATTAAACACCTACATGATAAGGCCAATTTCAAAGCGTAAGCTCTTTCTATTACTCTCCAACTAAAATAATAGAATGTTGGAAGCGGAAGGGAATTTGGATATTATGAAGTCCAGTACCCTTTCATTTTATAGATATGGAAACTGAGGAAAAGAAGGTCTTAGCCTGGAATAAAAGAAGACTCATGGATGACATGGGAGAAATCTTCAAATATTTAAAGGACTAGCTTAGCAAAAAGGGATAGGATGTGTTGGAACCAGAAGATAGTGCTAGGAGCAAAATGGGTAGAAGTGGCAAGTGGTGAAAGGAAAAACTTCCTAATAATTACAGTGATCATAAAGTGAAGTGCATGAGGAGATGGTGGATTCCCCTTATGGGAGATCTTTGAGCAAATGCTAGATAACCACCAGTGCATATGGGTCCTGGTTGGACTGATGTTCCTTCTAATTCTGAGAGTCTGTGATTTTTCTGAGGTGCAAGAGGGGGGAAGTGAATTGTACATCATACAACTAGTTGCCTTCCTCACTCTCCTGGTGGAGTGTTCTTTGTGATATCACCAACTTACACCATTATTGTCATCAACTTGGAATGGTATCACATGTCACTTTATAGTTTTTAAATCATTTCCATAGACATTATCTCATTTGATCGAAACTCTCAGGGGCTGGCAAAGTCCCAAGGGTGACTGCTTTGGCATATAGCAATTAACACATAGCAATTGTTTGGGGGCAATCCCATGGGTTTTGTTGGATCTGACTTATATAGCTAGCCTGCAGTACTTTTGTACCAATTGAGTGAATTTCTACCTGAAATCCTATGCATTAAAGACCTTGGACTAATTTTTTAAAGTACTAGTTAATTAGTCCAAGAATGTTTGAGACCCAAGATTGCCTGGACCCAAATTTATCCCTTATCCTGTTCAACTGGATAGGCTAAGATCAGACTGATCTTCAGAAATTAAATAGGCAACCAATATTTACTATGCACGCAACGTATACATAAAATGAGTTAAAATGACACATTCCCTATTCATGAGACAATTCTTTTGTAATAATTATTTTCTTATGTTTATTACTTTGTTTGGACACCAGAATAAGCTAATTCCCCTTTAGGACAAAGAATGTGACTATTCTTTCTTCATGCATTTTTTTTTTTTTAGTGAGGCAGTTGGGGTTAAGTGACTTGCCCAGGGTCACACAGCTAGTAAGTGTTAAGTGTCTGAGGCCGGATTTGAACTCAGGTACTCCTGACTTCAGGGCCAGTGCTCTATCCACTGTGCCACCTAGCTGCCCCTCTTCATGCATTTTACATTCTAGCTCAATTGAACCCCTCAGTTGTTCCCCAAATTCATTCTGCCCTTTCACTTCTCAAACTCAATTACTTACCAAGTTCTTTTTTGTTTCTATATTTCTTAATTGTTTACTCATTTAACAAACATTCATTTAATCCTTTCTATGTGTGCACAGTAGGCATTTAATAAACGCTTGTTGACTTGAAAGGTAGTGTCATATAGTAGACATAGAACCTGTCTCAGAGCTAGGAAGACCTGGGTTCAAATTCTGCCTCTAACACCTACTGGCTTTCTAACTGAGAAAATCACATATAACCTCTTAGTAGAGCCAGGCAACTCACCAAGACCTTAAATTGTGGAGAAGATGCCTATGTGCATTGCAGGAGGGAGTTTCCCCATGTGGGAATTCCCTTGATTAATGAACTCACACACCCCATCCCTATCTCTATCTTTGTTGAATCAAATTACTTTGAGTCTTGGCCTTCTGAAATATTTTCTTTTCTCTGAATTCCAGCATAGGTAGTACCTCCTATAAAAATCCAGCACCCTCCTCCAACTGCTCCCTTCTAGATGCAAGCTCAACCTTTTTGAATCTCTCATAACATTTTGGTGGGACATCCCCAATGAAGTAACAGTATACTAATATTTACTATACTTAATTTTATTATTTATTATAATTTATTATACTTAATATGTCTATATGTTTTGCTTCTTTGCCAGGCAGGGACTATAACCTGGATATTCTTACTTCCCCAAGGCTTAGCTTCATGTCTTCCCCAAGAAATGGTTAGTGGAAATAGAATATACTTGTTTGTTCTCTATATAGTGATATTTTATATATATATATATATATATATATATATATATATGCATATAAATCATTTTGTAGTGGGTTTAAAGATAATCTCTAGCCCTCATCTCTCTTACCATAATTTTTCACCAGCTTTCACTTAATTTTCCAAAGAATAGCATTTATAGATTGCAAAATTTGTAGGTCTGTACACATAATTTATGTGTGTATATATGCACACACCCATAGATATAGGTATACAGTTCCTGGAAATTGTCTTTCAAAGTCAGATAGGAGCCCCCCTTTTCTCTAGCCGTCATCTGTTTTAACATCCAGACCTTCTCATCTCACAAAGAAAAAGAAAAGTGAGGAACATGCTATAGTTATTACCTCCTTGACTATGTGCTTCTCAGATGCTTCAGAGGTAAATATGGATTCCTGATTAGCCCTCAGTCCCTATTTCACTCCCCCAAAGCCTATAGTAGGCTTTGCATGAACATGACTGTAACCTAAAGAGACAGTAGGTTATAGACCCATAAGAATTGACCATAATATACTCATAATATATCTTTTGATCCAGGGTCACTTTAGAATAACCTAGCACTAGGTTCCCTGGATCCCAGAGTATGAAGGGGAGGAGGAAAAGGAAGGAATGGAGTATTCTTCTGCTACATCAGAGCTGGTCAAATTCTAGAGACTTTCCTGCTACATGATATAATTAAAGTTTGCCTACTTTATTCCCTTACCATTGAACAGGCATAGAACTAGACATTTCAAATGCATAAGAATCTATCACTCTTGAACAGGCATCTCCAAATGAAGGAGTCTCATGACCTTGGTAACTAATTGTGTATGCCATACTTCACTTGATTGGCCTTGTGCTTCCCCCTCTCTCATTCCCCTTCCTATGCACAGAATCTCACTATGCCCAGGTAAACAGGTTTTATTCTAAGCAAACCTGTGCCTTTCCCTACTACAGAGAGATAGGGTCAAGGGCCTTAGATACACTTTATTTAGATGTCTATGTTCTAAAATCATCTCTATTCCAGTGCAGGGCAGAGAATTTAGGATGTACCATAGAGGATGATCCCCAAAGTAAGATGCATGTAAAATACACTGAGAAGAGCGAGAAAAGGATATAATGTGACTCTAGGAACACAATGCAGAGTACTTTGGGAACTCATTTTCTATCATCTATGCTTTTCTTTTCAAAGTACTGTACTTTGAAAACAGGATTAAAATACGCAGAAAGTCAAAAGATGCTTTTCTGTCTATGATTGTCAGGGGCTTCATTCTGGGGGCTAATTCTGGTGACTCAATGACAAACCTGTATTAGCGTCTCAAATAAGAGTTACATAGTTAAAAAAAAAAATCCACCAACATCTTAACAGTGTTTGCTTAGCTGTTTTAGAATAGTGTGCACTTACAAGGCATGCTTTCCAAATAGCATCAGCAAATTAATCTTTTTTATACTTTCTACTTAAAACTTTTTTTTTTTACATCAGGTGGAAGAGAAGAAAAGCCTAGCACTGTCGGCACAGAGAGGTGGAGAGGAGGGAGGAAGAGGAGGGGGAGAGAAGTGGGGGTGAGGGACACAGCAGTGAAACCTGCTAATTACTGATCTCTTTTACTGTCCTGCTGTGCCTAACTGTCTGGACACGTTAAAGTGAAATTTTGTCTGTGATTTTCAAGTGACTAGTTCATGGCCCACTACCATGGAGTGCAGCCGAAGAGAGGAAATGCTTTCGTTTACATGCAACATTTACTAACTGTGTGGGTTTTCCCGACTTTAAAGAGAGGACAGTGACCCAGGCCACCTTTTTCACACTCAAAAGAGCACTGAAAAAACATGTCTTCATAGGCTTACCTCGGGCTCCTCTGGGCCCCGAACCCCCTCCCCCCAGGGTATGAGACCAAAGAGGGGGAAAAAAGAAAGGTTTTATGCTCCTTTCTCTTCAACTTTTCAACTGCTCTAAGCAGCATTTAGCAAATTCAGCCCCCAAATGGCTCCAAATGCTCTGAGCTGCAGGGGCTCATTCTTTGTTGTCCTCCCTCTATTTACACAGGATTTACGGAGGCTCTCCACTGAAGAGACCACATGTTTGTGACAGAAAGCACTTCCATTCACACTGAAATCAGGCAACAGGATTGTAACCACTGCAAGCTTCACACTGACCTGAGATTAGGGATTTCAGCAACATTGAGATTGGTAACAATCTGCTAACTAACAAAAATGATCCACGGACAACTTGACTGCTTCCAATCCCGTTTAAAAAAACCGACCATGTCTACAGAGATTACCTCTTAAAAGAATACACCTATAAACTAGCAAAATGAGAGAAAATGTGTGTCCAGAGATGAATAGTTTCCTCATAAAAAGAATATACATCTATATATGAGATAATGGAAAAGCAGTAGGGGAAAAAAAATCAGACTGCAGCTTGGATTAAAACCACTTTACCCACTGGTTGGAAATATAAAGTGTAAAAACAGACAGATGGACAGATATGTAAATGTGGCTGTGTTTTAGGCTTCATCTGGCAAAGTTAGTATAGTAATATAGTTTTGCACGCCTGTATTTTCCATATCATGTTGAATTCTGTTAACAGTTGAATAGAAACATCCTCGTACTGGTCAAGGACGAAGCCAGTCCTCTGAACTTGCCACTTAGAAGCTACCAGAGAACTTAAAGCCTAGCTGCCAAGACTTTCTAAACCCCACAGAGAATTGCATTTTGTCTGCAGCCTGGTTTTCATTTACTTTGGTTATTCTGTTTTGAAATTTTAAAACTGTCTAATATTTCAATTGCAAATTTCAAAAGATTCCCCTAAACCAAGAGTCCCTATTTGCCTAAGCTCCCCATAGCATCCTCTGTAGTCTATAGATGAAAGGCAGTAGGAACTTCCATTCTTTTGGCATGATAATTTTCACCAAATTGCTTTATCCCTGGCAAAGGAGAGTGAAAGAATGTACTTGTTACCCACTTACCTGGAATGAATTTGATGAGCACATATAAAAAGTACATAGTATTTTCTAAACTTATTCACAGTACATCATAATAAAGTTCTTCTGGGAACTCTAATGACTTATTTTTAGTGATCTCTCAAATGCCGTTATCCACAGTTAACACTCAGATTTTATTAGGGAGGAAAGCAGGGACAAATGTCCACTTAAGTCCCAGCTCTCAAATTCAACTCGACTTGTACTATACTACCTAAAGCTAATGCTTTTGTAATGTTCTGTTCTCCTCCCCAGTGTGGTATTTCAGCTAACACAGAGTTCACAATCTTTCAGCCCCAAACACAGAAGGCTGCTATACTCAAGTTATCCTAGATACAGACTAGATACTGTCATTACTCTTCCAATACTCTTCCAAAGAATCAGAGAGAGAGGGAAAGAGAGAGAGAGAGAGAGAGAGAGAGAGAGAGATTCACCAATAGAACACCATACTAACCAAGTTACTAAAATATCTAGAAAGTCTCTCTCAGTATAGGAAACGTTAACCTTTGAACCAATAAATACATAATTAGGAACTTCGTAGTGGGGAAAGGGTAGTCATTGAATAATATATCATGTAGGTAACTAGTTATTTACATATCATCTCCCCATTGCAATGTGAACTCCTTGAGGGCAAGAAATATTTTGTCGTTCTATAGCTCCCTGGCACTTAGTGTGGTGCCTGGACCATGCTAACTGCTTAATAAATATGTGCTGACTATTGACTGACTTAAAGAAGGTACAGATAGAGATGAAAGTGTCTCTTTAACTTCATTGGGTAACAGTTGGGTCATGATTTTTAGAAGTAATATATAAATGGGTGATGATGATTTATTCCTCTCTTTTCCCACACATTCACAAGAAAAAAAAAATAAAGTGGTTTAGGACAGCCTTCTTCCTGGTTTCACTTAGATATGTTTCAGCACAAATTGTGAAAATTATGCAAATAACAATTTTTGGCACCTATGCTGGAGGAAAACATTATTAAATTATGCTCTAAGTATTTTGTCTGCTTTAGTAATTACTTTCATGTAAGTGTAAATATAAATAGCTGTTATTCTGTTTAAATTTTTAATCATGCAAAATATTGTCACACAAAATGTCCTTCTGTTGCAGTATAACTGGGATTTAAAAAAATATCCGTATTTAACCAACATATACTATTTTTAGCATATTTAAAATGTTTTAGTTGTAGTAACGGACTACCATCTCGGAATCAACAAGTCATTTAAGGAACAGAATGGCCTTTATTTTTTGTCAGAAGTAATTCCTTTCAAAGTCCATTTTCACAAACCACATCTTTAGCACTTCATACTAAAATATATTATAGTGCCCATATTTCTTCTATCAGACCTATGCTTTTCAAGAATATGCCAAGAATATTTACCTAGTTCTATTTTTAGGTATTGGCTACTAAATCTTAAGGCCTTAATCTTTATGCTGTCTTCGTTAGTGTTTGTGAATAGCAATTTAGATATTATAGGAAATATTAATGGTAACATATATGAGAGAAGACAAAAAAGTTCATCCTATAGTCTTCTCATCATATTTAAATAATGGATTATAGTTGCAATACTTGCTTCCTAAACCTGCAAACAGGATATATAAAATATATATCCAGAATATATATTTATATGTATATACATAGACATATATAATGGTTTTGAATTCTGAAAATTATATTTCTTCATGAAATTATATATTATGTTTTAAGTTACCTTTTCTAGCTTAAATCAATTTTTTTTCTAAAAAAAGATAGCTTGAAAATTTCCTACTCTCAATTATTGTGAAATGAAAACAATGGCATGTTTTAATGAAATCCTACTTATAATAGATACCATTGTTAGACAATGCAGTTAAATACTCTGAAAAATGATAACTATCTGTATTATGATGGTGATTACTACCATAACTAGAAGGTCTATCCTCATCCCTTTTTCAAAATCCCATGTTTAGAAAGTTAATTTTCCCTACTTATAGATAATCTGAACACTCTTATCTATATAAACTGATATGCCATCAAAGTTCAACCAGTTTTGGGAGAACTACAAAATGCTGAATAAGTATATTATATTTTTCTTAAAATATGCTTTTGCTCATTATCCAAAGTATGTTCTTGGTCCACTAATTCCCATAGAGAACTCAGATCTTTTTTGTTAAAGAAGCTAACAAAATGAAATATTAGCCTCATAAAATGTTGCAACAGTTCTTTTAAGGTCTTCTATTTATTTAAATGTTTAAAATAAATTCACTATTATAGGTTGCTGGTAAACAAATGTGTTCTATGCAAAATAAATGGATATTACACTTAATATATATACAGCAATAACATATCTAGTAGCTCTAAAGGAAATGCATGCTGTGAATGCTTAATGAGAATAATAGGACAACTTAAGTTGATCCATTATTAGCATGACCTAAAAAGCCTTGTATTCAGGAGTTGTTTAAAAGTATATTATCCCCTCACCACATGAAGATGTATTCATTTATACTTCAAAAGATCTGGAGTTCCATCAGCATGAAAACTCCCCACATTGCCAGTGATCTCTGTACAATTCCATGGCATTCTGTTGATGGGGCTCTCCAAACTATGTAGGCTGGTCCTTGGATGAGATGACAATTGCCAAATCGCCAAACTCATCTCTGAAGCTTTTCCAGCTTGGTAGGCCCTGTTGGAATTTTTAGCTTCACTGGCTTAGTCTTTCATAACCCAGGGTCATCTCCCTGCCATAATGAATCATAGGAGTCAAACCCTAGTGGAGGGCAAGGAAGGCTTGTTAAAAGCCCAAAAAATAACACTAGAAGCTGAATTGAAAGTCCAGCCAGAATTTTTCTGAATAGTTTCCAAAATTTTTAGGTTAATGGATTACTTGGAGAATTCTCTACAGTATGTGTTTTAAATAAAGGTGGTACATAGAACAGATAAATTCTTTGATACCAAAGTTATTGTCCTCCACTTATTTCCTCCCAAGAGTCTGAAAAGATTACTTTTCATAATGGTTACATACAAAATGAGAACAAGGACCAATGTACCATGGAGTTAGAATTAAAACTCTGTACTGTAAGGGAAGAAAAACAACAAACTGTTCCATAGAATATCATGGCTTTTTAAAATACTGATTAAAGCATGAAACAAACAAAAAAATAAATGTTCCAGATTCATTAAAATATGTAATATATTAAAATATTTTCCTTTCCTGAAAGAACTCTCTTTCCCCTGACCTGAACTGCTTTCTCCCAATTTAAAATTTTAATTTTTTTCTAAGCCAAGAAGTTGGGGCCTAGAAGGCTTCCATGAAAACCATCATCTCCCATCTTATATTTTATACTCCCCAAGAACTTAATGTGTGTAGTCAGAAACATATTGTTCCCCTGCTTATATTTTTGTCTTGTTGGTGGTGGTGGTGGTAGTGGTGATGGTAATGTATTTTAATGGTTTCCCCTACTTAATTAAACTATAAGCTTCTTTAGGGCAGGAAGCACAAATTTAGCAAACAGATTACTAAACATCTACTCCAAGCTAGCAAGCATATGGAAGCAAAATTGGTCCCTATACCCAACAAATTTATGGTTTAATAAAAGAATTTGCAATCTAGTGGCCTACTTCTTCCCCATTACTCATAGAATCTGGCTGTATATGAGGAACTCCCAGAGCATTTTGCTTACAATCCATTTCTCTATCTCTATGCTATACCTTTGCATAGGTTTTGTCCTGCCCCCCATCCTATGCCTGGGATGCATCATTTTCTTATATCTTAGAATCCTCAGTTTTCTTTAAACCCTAAATCAAGTGCTGTCTCCTTCAGAATGTGAACAAATTGTCTATCTCAATATAACATTAGCTCATTGTGGTTACGGAGAAACTGATTCATTTGGGTCATTCTATCGGAAGTTGATTGACTATAAGCTGTCTGAGGGAAGAAATTTCATCTAATTAATCTTTTGCTTTCTCCCAGGGCACATCTACACTTGGATGGATCTGTGATGTCATCCATGTAGTTACTCCCTGAAAAAATACAGATCAAAACCCCTCCTGGTTCTCCCATCCCACACCACTTATTCACACAGGAGATTTACAGGATCTCTAACCAATTTGCCAGGGATCTGACTCTAGTTCTCTTTACTTTATTAAATGGTTTGTGAATGAATGAATGAATAGACATTTTCAGTGTTCCCTAGAACATTACATTATTGCAAGCGAATTTGGAGGTAGAAACCATTAAAAACATTGGTTTCTAGGAATTGGAAATTAAGTACAGTTCTGAGGCTACATGGCTCAAAGTAACTTCAATATGCAAGACAGTGTTTTGAAGGAAGCAGTTTAGCTAGCTACCACGAGTAGTTACAACCAGTAGACTTCAGTAGTCTTGCGCAAAAAGAAATTTCTTACATTAATTGCCACTTATATCTCACTCATTATTTGTTAAGTGTCTACTATGTACATACAAAGTGCTGTTATAAGTGCTTTGTAGAGCACAAAGATGAAGAAATCCTTAACCCTGAAGGGGCTTAGGTATAAGTGTATGGTGACACAGATGGGGCAGTCCCACTGACTAAGGATAAAGAGATAATAGATAAAATAAGACAGAATAGTATTAAAGTTTTTAAAAAACTTTTTTCAAAGAGTATGTGCCACTTAAAGCATTAATCCATTTTCCCTAAATATAAGTGCAATGATTTTTTCTAGTACATCATGGCTATAGCATGCCCTTTTGAAAGACTAAAAGTAGTCTTCAAAAAAGAATGTGGCTATCCCTAAGGTTAAAAATGTCACTTGTCTTCAGATATTCTCTCCATTAAAATGTTTGATGTGGTCTCAAAGCAAAGTAAAATAATTTAAAACATGGAATGTGTACTTGGGATGCAGAGATTTTCAATGAAACATTCATTTGAATTGGTCACAAAACGGAGATATCATTGGAGGAGGAACACATTTTCTTTAAACTACATAAATTCCACTAAAACATAAATACTCATAAAATAAAAATATTTCCAAATTCATATTTCAAAAGGTTATTAAAGGTAAAAGAATATATTTGCCACCATTCAGAAAATAAAACATGATTTTCTTCCTGCCCATCTCTTTTTTCCTAGAGAGACTGAGGGTTAGAAGTCAATTCAGTTCAATAAGCATTTTTTAAACACCCACTATGCCCAAGGCACTGGGGTGAATCATTGAGGATACAAAGAAAAAAAATGCATGAGTTTTCTTTCCTTTTTAACGTAGTCCATGTTCTGAAGTACCCAGTTACTTCTCTCCCACTGAGAAAGAAGAACTTGAGGGAGGAGAGGAGTGTCAAAAAACCTTCCATCCAGGCCCTATTAGTTGATAAAACAATATTTTTACAGTAAGACTTTAGAAGGGATTAAGAAAAGTTCTCTTGTTGGGAAAAAAGGGTGGGGGGGAACTTCTCTTTATTCTTATTAAAAAAAAAGCCAAGGGCTTACTCTCTGGATAGGGTTGTTCCTAAGTCTCCAGTAAACTAGCCTAATAGGGAACTGACATCTTTGCTGGAGGATCAGATCTAAGTCCCACCAATCAAATAGCAGGCTAACTTTAATATGCTGATATAGCAAATTTCCAGATCTTGATCACACTAGGCAAGGGAGCCATTCTTCTCAGTGATAAAGTCAGTGAATGCACTCTTGAGAAGATAACAAATTAAAAACCAGCTGACTCGGCACGATTTGAGTGAAGAATTCACTGCTGACCCAGTACAACACAATTTCTACCACCAGTCAGGAATCATTGAAGAGATGGTCAACTCCATTTTCTAGTTATAAGCTTATTCCTAGGAGAAGTTCCTAGCTTAGTTAAATGACAACTTATGTTATGCAAATCCTGTTATAATTAAGAATGATTCTCTCAACTACTTATATCCTGCATTTCTTTTTATGTAAGGATTTTCAAAGTTCTAAACTAAATGATGAATTCCCAAAATGTATATTACTAAAATGGCAGAAATTATGGAAAGTCCTTGTAGCCTAGGGGACAAGTATGAAATTTGATACTTCTATTTCTAGACCACATTTTTATAGCCACAGAACTTTTATTAAAATATCTTCTTTTCTAAAATACCTTCTATTCTAATGCTTAGACATGCTCACCAACATGACTGGTAGACACAAATAAAAATTAAACTCTCAAATAGTTGGTTTTTCTAATGGTAGTGAAGTGTGAAATTGGTCATATATGCATATTTAAGTTGGCTACATACATACATACACACACACGTGTATTATATATATATATATATATATATATATATATATATATATAGACTTTATCTCCAGTGTTAGAAAAAGCACTAAACGAAATGTTAAGAAACGTTGGTTTTGGTCTTGACCCTGTTATTAGCTGGTTATATGACTACATGATCTTGGGTAAATCATTCAATACTCTCTGCTCCTCATTTTCCTCTTTTAAAAAAATGACTGTTACTTTACAGTGTGGCAAAGTAGAAAGAGCATTGACTTTGGAATTAGAAGACCTGGGTTCAAACCTTGCTTCTCTTAATAACCATCTGGACAAGTGAACCTGGACAAGTCAACTTAACTTTTGGGAACTTAACTTTTCTTTTTTGCAAAATGAGAGGGCAGTTGAACTAGATGGCATTTAAATTTTTGATTCTATGAATCCTTATAGAATGACAACTGAGACTTCCTGAATATGTTGATTTCTGTCTAAATTTCCCAAAAAGCAGAACCTGCCACAGTAATCTATTTTTTATGCCTCTTTCTAGTTGTTTTTTGCCAGGGGTTATGACTTATAAAAGTCATATAAACTTATATAAATCTTTGTCAATTAACAATCTTTAATGGATAGTATATGGATCAGTTGTTTTTTGTTTTTTGTTTTGTTTTTGTTTTTGAAGGGCAATTGGGGTTAAGTGACTTGCCCAGGGTCACACAGCTAGTAAGTGTTAAGTGTCTGAGGCCGGATTTGAACTCAGATACTCCTGAATCCAGGGCCGGTGCTCTATCCACTGCGCCATCTAGCTGCCCCTGGATCAGTTATTTAAAGAACTGGGTTTTTGTTTTGTTATTATTGTTGTTGTTGTTTTATTTTCCTAAGTAGCTGCTGATCTATAAGATCCCCCCCAGCTCTAAATCTGCGACCCTGTGATTTCATGTATTTGCAAACAAACCAAATGGATAACATACATGAAATAATAATACAATTATCCTGTTTTTCTTTCTTTTTTTTCTTTTCTTGGCAGGGCAATGAGGGTTAAGTGACTTGTGAAGGGTTACACAGTTAGTGTCAAGTGTCTGAGACTGGATTTGAACTCAGGTCCTCCTGAATCCAGGACCCGTGCTTTATCCATCTAGCTGCCCCTTAATACAATTATCCTGTACTAAGACAGTATTTTCAAAATTTCTTCCCATCAGCAAGTTGTGAATTTTCTCATTAATGGGAAATATTTTTACACTTAATTCAAAAAATGTACTTGTTCAAAGATCCATTATTTCACCTATGTCGGTACTCCCTCCCCCAATGCAAACAACAACACTTTAAAGATTTGGTAGGCAGTCTTGAAGAGTTCTATGGCAAAATTACCAATGAGCCTCTCTTAATTTAACTAGTCTGCTACTCAAGTAATAGAAAGTCCATCTCCAGGCTGGTGTCCAAAGCCTTTACAATTTGGTAGGACCTTCCAGAGTTTGCATTTCACAGGCCTCACCTTTAGGAACC